>NC_079442.1:51854942-51922442 GCF_903798145.1 Danio aesculapii
ATGCACAACCAACAAGAACCAACCAACAGTATCTGAGGTTTACACTAAAATTACTAAGTACACGCGTGAAAGTGAAAGATTGAAGCAGTGTACTGATGCTGTGACACGTTACCTGATAGATTCAAAAGACTGAAGAGTTGTTAGATAGACACAAGATGAATTAAATATCACGTTTAACAACTATAGTGAGACTCAATCTAGCGGTACATCCTTGATAAACTGTCCATTGTGCGCTGCTCTCTGGGGTTTTGTGCTCAAAGCACCCATTGACTGCCTAGAGCTCAGATGTGTGCGAACACTGTGGGGTCACGTGATGTGCGGTTTCAGCAGTATAGTGTGGATGGAGAGCTGTTCATAAATGCTAGATGAAATGCTGATGTGGACGTGGATCGTTTCCGTTCTAAAATGCCATTTTAAAACTAAGACCAGTGTTTCCCCTACCATTATATTAGGGGGGTGCCCTACCCTCCCAACTGCTTTCCCCCTTGAAGTCAAGTTAATTGTATTTTCTATATAGCGCCAGATCACAACTTCTTTTATTAAACAAGCTAAATAGCCGTATGTAATACCTTATTTACACAACGGCATGTGATTTGTGTCTCTACATGGTCGTGCGTTTAGAACTTTCTGCTCTCTGAATCGTGCGCGGTGGATTCCACACAGCCACACTGCTGTATGGGAATGAGAGTGAGCGCTTTGACAGGACCGAAGACGCAGGTACGCTCCTGTATATTGTGCATAGCCAACAGTAGCCACAACACAGGTAAATGATGCGTGGGGGCGTGAGCGAACAGCTAAAATATGTACAGATGCGGTGCAACCTGTTTATGCAGTCTATTGGTGCGACTCGCGCGAGTGATGTTCTCCTTGTTAAAAGTGCAACAGTATTTGCAGTATTTTGAGCAGCTGTGATGCAAGCGGAGTGATCGCCCCTATCTAGCATCTCATCCAACCATATGACCTCTCCCGGAAACCCCGGGAGTCTCCCGCAAATTTATACTGTGATCCCCAAAAATGTGTTAAAGTAGCCGGAAATTATGGGGACGAGAGTGAATGAGCAGGAGAATAGATCACAAGAGGCACAGTGATGGTCTAAGCCAGGGGTGTCCAAACTACAGCCCGTGGGCCATCTGCGGCCCGCAATCAGTTTTGTGGCGGCCCGCGAGGCTTTTTATAAATCTCAATAAAATCTGGCCCGCTATACAAAAATGAATGTAATTCAATAAATAACCACCGGGTGTCGCTATCACGTGCCTTCAATTAGACAGCAGTTCCTGTTATGAAGTAAAACGAACCAAACAAACTTACGGAAACATAATTCAGGGCTCGACAGACTGCCCGATGGCCCGGGGCCAGCGTGCGAGACGCTCGGGCCAGTGTACAGAATGCCTTGTCACAAAAGTTTGGCTGCGACTGTCTGTCAACTGCGTGCAAATACAATTTTAGGGTGCTTTCACACATAGACGTTTGTTTCGGAATCTGTCTCGTTTCCCCCATTAGCGCGGTTTGTTTGGCATATGTGAATTCAGCAATCACGCTCGCATCCGCGCCAAATCAATCGGTCCGAGATCGACTGAATAAGATGGTCTCTGCTCGATTAAGCCGATCGAGTGTAGTGAGAAAACAAAACATTCCAACAAACTAACGACCCAGGCTATATCACAGTGTATTATGATTGTGTAATAGCCATATATGGCTATATGAAGAGAGAATGCTGAGTAAGGCGAGATGTCATTCCTACCGGTAAATGTGTGCTTCATGTCTAATGCGAAAGTGAAAGCATGCTGCAATATTACCGAGGGCTGTTTATCCGGTAGGAAAATTGACCGAAATTACCATCTGATAATTTTTCCATATTTTAATATTTGAAATGTTGCACTATAAAAAACTGTTCAAAAGTAGTTTATCATTTAAATTAATCATTTTTAAAGATGAGTTTTCAGCTTCATTACTCCAGTCTTCAGAGTCACATGATCCTTCAGAAATCACTAATATTAATTATTATTGTTGTTATTATTATTAATATTATTGTTATTAATTGTAATAGTAGTAAAAGCAATAATGTCTGGAATAATAATTTTATTTGAAACTACATAACTATATATATATTTTTTATATATATATATATATATATATATATATATATATATATATATACATTTATTTATTTATTTATTTATATATATATATATATATATATATATATATATATATATATATATATATATATATATATATATATATATATATATATATATATATATATATATATACATTTATTTATTTATATGCGTGTCTGTGTGATGTATGTAAAATTTGGCCCAGGACAACGTTTTTTTTTTTTGCATCTGGCCCTCGGCCTAAAAAGTTTGGACACCCCTGGTCTAAGCATTAAATTTCTTAGGTTAAATGAATAGAGCAGTAAAGATATCACCAGTGTAAATCCCTTACTTTCTCACATTAAGGGATCTGCTGCAATAGTTGGAGATGAGCAAAATATTTGAATGGTCCTGCATGTATTCAGGCCTTTGTACATATACTGTAACAACTGAAAGTTCTGTGTTTTTGACACTATTGCAAGTTCACTAAACGTTAGCTGCAATCAGAGGCGCAAAAATGGGGTATGCAGTATATGCAGTGCATAGGGGCGCCGCACATGGGGGGGCGCCATTGTGCCAAAACTATTTTTGAAATGAGCCTTTTTAAAAGTTTCAAATAATATTGAATAAATAAATATATTTGGTAAAAAAAAAGTTTATTTGGCATTTTATACGAGTTTAATATTGTATTTTATTAAATAAAAATAATATAATACCACCCCTCCCCCTCCGTAGACCAGTTGATTAATCCGTTATTCAGTTACAGTCACTTGTTTAAAATGGAGAGAAGAATGAAGAGGAGTAGTGCCCAAAATAGAAAACGAAAAAAAGAACATGTAAAACAATGCCTTAAAATGAAATCTGCTATGTCAAATTGGATAATCAGAGATTGGTAAGCTTATACTATTATTAACATACTATTATTCACCTTCTGTTTTTGGGAAATGGTTCATAAATCATAACCGCCACCTAGCCTGGGCTTTACCCAGGGCCGGAGCGAGCTGAACTGGCGCTTTAGGCGAACGGCGATCACGCCGCCCTCAACCCGTAATGTTAAGTGAAAAAGAAAGTTACCGGTTCGCGAGGACCGGGGTGTTCGCTGACGCCGCCTATTCACCTTATTCTCCGGGTACGAGCGGGCGCAGCCATTTGAATCATTTTGGCTTGAAACTTCCGCTCTCATTCACTTCCATTCATTTTTAAACGTTAAAAACAGCTCGTTTTGCTGCTTGATGCTGCAAACTGATGTTTTCTTATTATATTATTCTACTTTGTCTGTATTGTAATGCAAACACTTGTTTGTGGAGTAAGTAGTTTGACCGTTTTCTGCCGTTTATTATTCCTAGTCATTTCTCCCATAGGCGGCTGAATTGGAAGTTCTAAAACAATCGCAAAAACGCGCGAAATGCAGAAGGCATTGTAGAATAAGGTCAATACTGTAGGTCGCCTCTATAGACGCGCCGTTCCTGCTTTTACCAAACGTAAGAGCAGAGGAGGTGGTTTTGTCCAGGCAGGGGGACAATGATGCACGATCACACCGTGGCTGCGTCCGAAATCGCATACTTCCATCCACTAAAGTATGTAAAAACAGCATAATTCGATGGGCTAAATACATATACCTGGCGTAAGTCCATGTGACTTTACGGTAGACGTTTGATAGTCGCAAATAACTTTTTTTTGTGAAGCATATAACTGACAAGCATACTGGGTTATATGTAAAAGTCATAAAAATCAATCAATAAAAAATACATTACATATGGGGAGATCCATCATATTTAAATAATTAGATTGTACAGATTATTTTATTATTATTATTAGAAAGGTTTTATGGCCTTCTTGTATCTTGTAATTGAGGTCAAATAATTATAAAATATTTTAAAATCTTTACAGAAAAAAATAAAGGAGGAAGTTATAGACATTACTTTAACCTGTATGTGAAATTTCCCAAGAACAATTATCAACTTCAGAGCAATATTGAGTGTATTATAGCCAGTTTTACAGTTAAAAAAAGAAACATGCATTCGTTATTTTGTAAAATGAATTAAAAAGCAACCCTGAAACCTGTTTACAAAAATCATCAGAAAATGTACAAGTACAAAATAGATGTAAAAGACTTTCAGGCTCAGTGTTACAAAAAGAACATTTGTCTTTAAAATTTTAATACATATATTGCAGGGGTAGAACCTGTGTAAAAAATTACACAGCCAGAACACTTATCTATGGACTTCTTTTATTTTTGTTTGTATTGTGTGTGTTTAGATGTGTGGTCTTGGTTAGCCCTGCATCCTCACAAATTTTGTTATACGTAAACTCTTAGGGGGTGGGGGCGCAAAACTTGATCCCGCATACCCCTCCGTAAATGTGCAGTTGCGCCCCTGGCTGCAATTATTAGATAAATAAAACTTTTAAAATATATTTTAACACGAATAGTTAATAATATATCTTTCTGTAATATACTTATTGCAATCAACAATAGTTTATAGACCTATTTCTTTTTAGTAAAGAAGTAATGGATTTAAAGGTGTGCATTGAAACTTATGCATCAAATATGTGCTCCAAACCTTTTCTTGATTGATACATGTGGAATTCTTCTTTCATTATTTGCAATGTTTCCAAATTGCACTGTTTGTAATTTTAAAATTAATGACATTAATTTTAAGTAATGTAAAAGCTGCAGCTTTTTATTTGATAAAAAAAAACATATAAAAATAAATGTAAATTTTTAGCTTAATGATTGTACAGTTCAAATCTTTTTGTTATTTATTGCTGTCATTAAAAGAAACAAATTAACACCATGACACCTTGTGCTTGTGTTGGTGTCAACTACCGGAGGGTAAAAAGATATAATTACTAACAAGCTAGCCTGTCCAGATGATAAAACATATTCAAATATAACAATAACTTTCCTTAAAAAGCAACTGAGTACCACATTTAGTTAACTCAAAGCGCTTTATTTTGACGATCCAGGCACAAAGCCCAAAGCGCAGGGCGCAAAAGCATTAAGGGCGTGTCTGAATCCACTTTTGCTATTTTAAGGATGGAAAAATCCGCTTTGCGTCGTGGTGCATGGTCTAACAGGGTTGAGCTTATTCTTTTCATGAGTTATAGGTGTGTTTTGAGAATAAACCAGTCTCATCTCCCATTCCCTTTAAGAGCTAGTTGTGTCGCGCCATGGTGCATTTGCTATTTACATGGCGGACTTTGTAAGTGGAAAAACTGAACGCTTCACTAGAGAGAAAACAGTTAAACAAAGCATCTACAGCGCGAGATGGGTATGGGATGTTGATCTCGGCTCTGTTAAACTGTAGAGTTGAATTTTCAATTTCAAAAGTTGACAAAGTGACTTTTTTGACATTTTAGTAGCTTAAAATAATATATTAAGAAATAATATATATATATATATATATATATATATATATATATATATATATATATATATATATATATATATAGAAAAACATCTGTAATAAAGCAGAAAGTCCTGGCTGTTTGTTACCAGACTTTTGTACCACAATTTACAACACCAACACTGTAATATATATCACTTTAAACTATTAAAGTAATAAAAAAGTCTAAAATAAAACTTTTTAACAACAAAAATCAAGATTACAGTCTGATAATACAATTCAAAAGCATAAATGAATAAAACATCACAAATAAATATGAACGTTAAACTCTTAATTTACTGATATTTTGTTAAAGCAACATTCCCCAACACTGTAAATACCATTGCACAGGTTGCCAGGTTGGTAGAAAAGGCCTGAATCCCGTAATGCACTCAAAAACCAGTGTCCCGAAACTCCAGTAATCCACAGCCACAGTGTACTTCTGCTGCTCCAACAGCTCCGGGGCCTGACACACACACACACACACACACACACACACACACACACACACACACACACAAACACACAGACATTAAACACTTCATATCACTACAGATGAGACTATACTGCATAAATTCACTAATTCACTCACCAAATACTGCAGCGTCCCGACAAAGGATGTGCACAGGCTGCTCTGGTCCAGCTCTTTAGCGTAACCCAGATCTATGATCTTATGAACCAACTTCAAGAAAAAAAAAAAAACATGCCGGCAAAACATATTGCAAAACCTATGAATGCACTTGGCTCATCTAAAATCATTAATTATTAAGTGTCTTCAGGATATGCGGTCTTTTATTATTTTTTAAGGCTTATATATTTTTTGTTTCTGCTAAACAGGCCAACAGGAGACTAGTGACTATTTTGACTTTGTAATTTTAAGCCTAGTTCACACTACATGACTTCAAACATCGACAGATTACTGCACTGCTCATACAAGAGTTGAACGATAAATTGCATGAGCATTAGTCTATAAAGCCGGCTCTGTAATTAGCTGTGAATCTCCAGCATGAGTGGGTTCAGCTGGAGCAGCATTTTCTACTCATAATTCTCTGCTATATTTTGTGTACATGGGATATCATCATGCATTTGCGTAGCTTCTCTTTGAACTACAGCCATGAAATGCTGAGGGCGGAGAATTCAGAAAGAGCTGAACAGTATTGGCTGATCTGATGATGACATCACTGGCACAGATTTTGAAAAGCCCTGAACAAGTTCATGGGAGCATTTGAAAGCATCGTCAATCAGCGGATCTGTCAGAGCTCATCACTCTTATATATGCACGGTTCAGTGTATAGATGTGGCTTTAGTCTGCTTTCCTGTCTGTATAAACACAGGATAAAGTGAGTGCATTGATGACCATTCTGGCCAATCACAGACATTTCTGTTGAGCTCATGAACCGCCACTACATCACGTGTCAAGTGGGCTAGTTTGGAATATTTAGCAGGCCCGATACTGGATTTTCATATGCGACGAGGTGTTGTGTCAGCGAGTCTCTTATGCGTAGTTCCCACCTAAAGACTGCTGAGCACTGAGCACCTGCTGAATTTTCCCAATCACAGTTCAATCTGTAAAATCCTGTAGTGTGAACGAGGCATTATAAATGTCTCATTAAAACATCTCTGAGGTGCTCACGGCAACCCAAGTTTGATTCCTGGCTTAATGTTGAAAGGTTGAGGGTGCAAAACCGAGTAGGCTCTGTCTGGGGACTGCAAGACAGGGGCGTAACATGAAGGGGGCGTAAAGGCTGATTTTTACTTCTGTGTCAAGCGCACGCGTATGCTATGGCGCAGCCTACGCGTGGACGCGTAGCCCCTCGCCCCCCCTGGCCGTCGGCGTCGCTGACGAGCACTTCTCAAAAAATGTAACGTGGACGCGTAGCGCAAGCTCTGTGATTGGTCGGCTTGGTAGCGCTGATGAGTGTGGGCGGAGGTGAGAGCCGCGCTGTCGTGATGCAAAGTTAAAGTTGTTGCACGTCCGCCGATTCCTGCCTCAAAATTAGTGAATTTGAGCCACTTGTACATTAAGGTAGCGTTCAGAAAAAACAAAACACCAGCGAAGACACTCGACACAGAGAAACAGAAACACCTGCTGCCAGCTAGCGTTTCGGAAGTGTATTGCAGAGCAACAGAAACAGCGCGCAGAAGTATAAATGCACAGCTACGTGCAAGGTTTGCGCCGTAGGTCACGCCGATCACTTGACACAGAAGTATAAACCAGGCTTAACTTGTAATAGAGGCGTAACTTGAAGATATTGTAATCCACATGTCAAAACTATGTTGTTGGCAAAATGGAGCTGTACCCATGAGTCATTGACGGCTACATCTACTCTACACCTAAACCCAACCATCACAGTTATTAATGTCTACACCTTCCCCAACCCTGAACCCAACATCACAGTTATAAACGTTCACACCTTCCTCAAATCTAAACCCAACATCACAGTTATTAATGTCTACACCTTCCCCAACCCTGAACCCAACATCACAGTTATAAACGTTCACACCTTCCTCAAATCTAAACCCAACATCACAGTTATTAATGTTCACACCTTCCTCAAATCTAAACCCAACCATCACAGTTATTAATGTTCACACCTTCCCCAACCCTGAACCCAACATCACAGTTATAAACGTTCACACCTTCCTCAAATCTAAACCCAACATCACAGTTATTAATGTTCACACCTTCCTCAAATCTAAACCCAACCATCACAGTTATTAATGTCTACACCTTCCCCAACCCTGAACCCAACATCACAGTTATAAATGTTCACACCTTCCTCAAATCTAAACCCAACCATCACAGTTATAAACGTTCACACCTTCCTCAAATCTAAACCCAACCATCACAGTTATAAATGTTCACACCTTCCTCAAATCTAAACCCAACCATCACAGTTATAAACGTTCACACCTTCCTCAAATCTAAACCCAACCATCACAGTTATTAATGTCTACACCTTCCCCAACCCTGAACCCAACATCACAGTTATAAATGTTCACACCTTCCTCAAATCTAAACCCAACATCACAGTTATAAACGTTCACACCTTCCTCAAATCTAAACCCAACCATCACAGTTATTAATGTTCACACCTTCCTCAAATCTAAACCCAACCATCACAGTTATTAATGTTCACACCTTCCTCAAATCTAAACCCAACATCACAGTTATAAACGTTTACACCTTCCTCAAATCTAAACCCAACCATCACAGTTATTAATGTTCACACCTTCCTCAAATCTAAACCCAACATCACAGTTATAAACGTTTACACCTTCCTCAAATCTAAACCCAACCATCACAGTTATTATTGTCTACACCTTCCCCAACCCTGAACCCAACATCACAGTTATAAACGTTTACACCTTCCTCAAATCTAAACCCAACATCACAGTTATTAATGTTCACACCTTCCTCAAATCTAAACCCAACATCACAGTTATTAATGTCTACACCTTCCCCAACCCTGAACCCAACATCACAGTTATAAACGTTTACACCTTCCTCAAATCTAAACCCAACATCACAGTTATTAATGTCTACACCTTCCCCAACCCTGAACCCAACATCACAGTTATTAATGTCTACACCTTCCCCAACCCTGAACCCAACATCACAGTTATAAACGTTTACACCTTCCTCAAATCTAAACCCAACATCACAGTTATTAATGTTCACACCTTCCTCAAATCTAAACCCAACATCACAGTTATTAATGTCTACACCTTCCCCAACCCTGAACCCAACATCACAGTTATAAACGTTTACACCTTCCTCAAATCTAAACCCAACATCACAGTTATTAATGTCTACACCTTCCCCAACCCTGAACCCAACATCACAGTTATTAATGTCTACACCTTCCCCAACCCTGAACCCAACATCACAGTTATAAATGTTCACACCTTCCTCAAATCTAAACCCAACATCACAGTTATAAATGTTCACACCTTCCTCAAATCTAAACCCAACCATCACAGTTATTATTGTCTACACCTTCCCCAACCCTGAACCCAACATCACAGTTATTAATGTTCACACCTTCCTCAAATCTAAACCCAACATCACAATTATAAACGTTTACACCTTCCTCGAATCTAAACCCAACCATCACAGTTATTAATGTCTACACCTTCCTCAAATCTAAACCCAACCATCACAGTTATTAATGTTCACACCTTCCTCGAATCTAAACCCAACATCACAGTTATTAATGTCTACACCTTCCTCAAATCTAAACCCAACCATCACAGTTATTAATGTTCACACCTTCCTCGAATCTAAACCCAACCATCACAGTTATTAATGTCTACACCTTCCTCAAATCTAAACCCAACATCACAGTTATTAATGTTCACACCTTCCTCAAATCTAAACCCAACCATCACAATTATTAGCGTACAGCTGCGAGTTACGGAGGCTTTTATATTTGACGTGCCTTTGTACTGTTATGTGCAACCAAAGGGGGGCGACCGCAAGTAGGCTAACTGTCATGAAAAAACAGATGAAGAAGTCAGCGAGTGGAGTTGCTTAATGAATGAATGAATATAATAAATTATCAAATGAATAGGTTGAGGATAAATTTGGAGAAAACTCATGAAAACATTTGACATCTCGCAAGGTTCAATTGGATCTTGATAACTACAAGTTATGCCCCTTTCATGTTACGCCCCTCTCTTACAGTCCGCAGACAGTTACACTTGGAAAAACCATCGACAAACTGATCAGGTAAAAACTATCAAACCTGTTTGGTGATTAGCCACTTGGCCTACATGATTTACGTGGACTTTATGGTGTTACACAGATCACCCGTCAGTGGAGAATCATTGTGAAATCATGTGACCTTACAATTTGATACTCCGAATCACTGATTCAAAAGGAGATTCGTCAAGGTTTCCAAGCTCCATGAAGCAGTGTTTCGAATGCAGCCGTCACTAGTTTAAATGGTGTCTCATTGCTTTTAAGCTACCACGGTAATGTAAAACTTTTAGGAAAACACAATTTTCATCATGTTATTTATCAGAAACGTTTTTACCCATCCGTCACACACTTCTCATTGCTCACCCTTTTTTCCCCCTGTTGAAGGACAATGTTTTCTGGTTTGAGGTCTCTGTGAATTATCCTCATCCCATGGAGGTACGTCAGCGCTGAGGCTAGAAAGAGATCAAATATGACATTTTTAATTGCTCATTTGTTAATTATATTTGATATTTAATAAGATATAAAGTATAACATTAGACATGCTCAGCCAGTTTACTTAAGCTTGACATTATGCTTTGCAGTTTAACTTAAAAAAAAAACATAAAAAACATGTGATTTTGCAAGATTTATGTTGCCAAAAAGTTAAGGAGCATTATTTTTGTGCAAAAACAAACAGTAGTTTTACTCTACATGTGTTACTGGTTGTGACGGTGGCATCAAATTTACAGTTTTTTAATTTAGGAAGTGAAACTAACCTTAATTTGTTTATACTGACTTCAAGCGGATGTGTAGGCTCTAGTGCAGCCTATGCTGTGGCTGACGCTGATGCGCACCTCTCAAAGAATGTAACTACACATCGCATCGACGTGTAGGTGCAAGCTCTGTGATTGGTCAGTTTGGTAGCTGTGACGAGTGTGGGCGGGACCGAGAGACGCACAACCCCCTTGGACCGAGTGTTTACAATTGTCGAGTCCTGTGAAGGAGCTCCAGATGGAAACTGTTTTGTGTTTACCTTTTGATCAAAGTTGTTGCACGTCCGCCGGTTCCCGCCTTTGAATTAGCAAGTTTGAGCTACATGTACATTAAGGTTGTGTTCAGAAATAACAAAACACCCGTGAAGAAACAGAGGAACCAAAACCTACTGCCAGCTAGTGTTTCAGAAGTGCTATTGCAGAGCAACACAAACAGCACGCAGAGGTATAAATGCACAGCTACGCTCAAGTCTAGCATCATGGGTCACACCAATCCCTCGATCCGGAAGTATAAACCAACCTTTAGTTGTTTTGATTTAAATTTTAATAAAATGCATTGAATAAAATTACAATATTTAAAAGTGCATTTAAGGCGACGCTGTGGCGCAGTAGGTAGTGCTGTAACCTCATAGCAAGAAGGTCGCTGGTTCGAGGCTCGGCTGGGTCAGTTGGCGTTTCTGTGTGGAGTTTGCATGTTCTCCTCGAGTTCGCATGGGTTTCCTCCGGGTGCTTCGGTTTCCCCCACAGTCCAAAGACATGTGGTACAGGTGAATTGGGTAGGCTAAATTGTCCGTAGTGTATGAGTGTGAGTGAGTGTGTATGGATGTTTCCCAAAGATGGGTTGCAGATGGAAGGGCATCCGCTGCGTAAAACAAATTCTGGATAAGTTGGTGATTCATTCCAACTTTATTTAATAAAGGGAATAAGCCGAAAAGAAAATTAATGAATGAAAAGTGCATTTAAAGTGCGATACTGAAACTTATCTTTCGATTTTCTTCCGTATTTTTTTTATTTCGATTATATAATCATTTTAATAATTTAAGCCAAATATTTAGTCCTGTTTCCAGCTGCAAAACCTGATTTAATTCACCAGAAAAGCTTCCGTCGTCATTTCACAAATGACTTTATTTCTTCTGTGGAAGACAAAATAAAGACAATATTGTGTACGTAATTTTTTTTCTTTTGGCGTTCTGCAGAAGAAATGAAGCGCATTTAGATCAACACATGGTATGCTGTAAATTGTAACACAGGGAGTGACAGAGACAACTGAAGTTTAGGATCCACGTGCAGGTTTATTCAAAGTCAGGGAAGCAATGGTCAACACAGGTGCAAACAGATGTATAAAGGCAGTCCAGAATCGTGGTCAAATGTAACAGTCGAGAGGTCAGAAGGCAGGCGGCAGACAATGAGAAAAGTAAACAAGGCAAAGATCAAAACACGGAGGAACAAGACTAAGGGAAACGTGTTGTAATGTCACTTTACAGAAAACAAGACTCAGCAATGGAAGTGAGAGTGTGTGCTGTATAAATAGTGTCTGTAATCAGTCTAGAAGCTGCAACAGCTGTGGGAGTCTAATCAGTGGAAATGAGGAAGCATGTGTGTGTGTGTGAACGGAGTGCATGTATGAATATGTAGTCCATGAATGGCGGATTTGTAGTCCTTACGTGCAAACCAGCGATCTAGGGAGTTATGATCGCTGGTGACCGTGACATAAATTTAGCAAGATTTGACTTTTTTTTTATATAATTATTTTTTCGGGTTTTTCACCTTTATTAGACAGGACAATAGAGAGTATTGACAGGAAAGCATGGGGAGCAGAGAGAGGGGAAGGATCGGCATAGGACCGCAAGGTAGAATCGAACTCAGGTCACCGTAAGCACCGGAGTGCATGTGTCGACGCACTAACCACTACACCACTGGCGCCGACAGCAAGATTTGACATTTGTTAATCTATCCCAAACACTCTTATTGAATTGGACCCTTCTTGACTGCCAGAGTAAAATTCCAAGTTCCCACATCAGTCTTCTCAATAATTTCTTAATAATAACGCCCTGCAGGATTATGGTTTTAACACTCACCCAATATTAAAGTAAAGTTAATCTTATTTCCCATGTTAACTATCTCTAAGAGAGGAAACTGGACCGATTGAGGCTGATGACTAAATTCAATGATATAACAAATGATTCATGATGTTAATGGTAATGATTTAACAGGAAAAACTCTTGCAGACCACTGACCGACAGTGTTTGGCATAGTAACTTGCTTTTATATACAACAACATGCTTGACCTTTCATTAGATCCTCTTTAAGTTTGATAACTTAGGATCGAGTGTAAACACAAGATCTACTCATGCAGGATAAGGACCAGCAGACACACTTTACTAAATACCTCTGCAATGACTAAAGGTCAAAGGTCATTTGAGAGATCATATTATTTTTGTTGTTGGAGAGTTAGTGTCTCAACAGTGTCTCATACTGCTCAAAATTACCAACACACTAAAGTTTGCAATCAAAAGTCTTAAAATAAATTCAAAAATGTCTCTTCAAATAATTTTCTCTGTGCAATATTTATTTTATTGGTATCATTTTACAGTGAGGATATCTTAGTTTATCGATTTACTACCATGAACAAACAATGAAGAATACATTTCAAGAGTTCACACTTAGCTGATAATCAATAAAGCGTATTTGGCATGCTGTCCCGGGAGAGAGCCCTGAGCTCGTAATATCCTCGAGCCCGGGGCTCCCTCCCGTTAGAAGGGCGAGAGGGGAGTTCGAGCTCAGGTAGGTCTCGAGAACTCCCCTGCTTGTCGCCGCGTGAGAAGTGTAAACTAGGGTTGTTTTCGGTGATAATTTGGTTTAATCTATTGCTATGGTATATGTTTTTGGACGGTGGAAGGAAACCGGGGGACCCGGGGGAAACCCACGCGAACACGGGGAGAACATGTAAACTCCGCACAGAAACACCAACCAGCCTGATAGGAGGTTGGACCAGCAGTGTTCTTGCTGTGAGGCAACAGTGCTAGCCACTGGGCCACTGTGTCGCCCTATCGGAAAAAGGGGGAGGAAGTAGGGGTGGAAGGAGGGGGAAGCTTCAAGACGAAGATAACTGGAGTGAAAAACTCTGGTTATTTATAATGCTTCCGTAATTATCTGATGGGTCACATTACGGAGCTAATGAGGAGCCAGCCGTGTTGATCATAAGCACGTGATCCTCTCGAAATTAGTTCATAAATAAACCACACTTATTACAGTATTACGTTATATACGTTCATGATTGTTAATGAAAATACAGTCATTCATTGTTAGTTCATGTTAATAAACATTTATTTATTTATTTATGAGATACGTGATTCATGTAATACCCGTGAAACCATGATTATTCTTCAGACTATTTAATCGTACAACCAATATCTATAATTGTTGCATCCCTAATTGTTACGCAGTTTAAAACAGAACATATGAATGTGTCTGAATGTAGAAGAAGCCGACTTCAGCAATGCACTGCTTTTATTGTGCTCTGAAATACAACATTTGAATGTTTGTAAAAAAAGTCTATTGTACAATGCAGTGAAGTTATGTAGTTTCAAAACACATTAACATTTTAATGTAGAAAAAGTGAACATGGGTGTCTTAAGGAATAACACAGCATATGGGCTCTTATATGCAGTTGTGTTATCACTCATAGAGCAAGTCATATCTCTCCGGCCCTTCGTTTGGGATGCTTTTCATGAACCGGCCCCCATGTCAAACTAATTGAATAGCCTTGTCCTACACCATTTCCAGTGTATTTCCCCCCTCTCTGTTTTCTTGCTTAAACATCTTTAAACTGCACACCACATCAGATTTCTTGGATAATGTGAGTTTGTGTGTAGACATTGGTCTGATTCATACACTCCAGCACTTTCAGCTGCAAATCTGGGTCAAATGTTTGACTGATATTTTACAAGAGCACACACAGATTCAGCAGAAATGTAAGCAGATCTCTGTTTACGACCCACATATGGTCACGTGATAAAGGTCAACTGGTGTGGTTTGCCAAGACTGAGCTGGAAAAACTGACTGAGCTGGCTGTGTTATTGGTGTTGTAGAGCCTTTTGAAATCTGTTCCCCCTCTTCTGCTTTAAATGCTTAAATTGAGTTCATTATTACAAAATCATTCCTCAACTTAAAGAAAATCTGAGTATATCTAGGCATAGTTGAATAATAAGAGTTCAAGTACATGGGAATGGCCATACAGTGAGCCTTTGGTCAAATTGAATTATAATTTAGCATATTTATAACTGGAGAGCAAAATAGGATACTCTGGTGCTTGATATTAGATAGCTCAGTGGTTCTCAAACTGTGGTACGTGTACCACTTGTACACAGGCTTTCTTCTAGTGGTACACGGAGGAATTGATGAATAATTCCTGAAATCTCCCGGTGAAAGACTGACATAGAGTGAATAGTCACTATTTTCAGTTTCATAAGGACATTTTACAGCATCGATAATGTAGATTATATTTAGTTTAACAACAAAACATCAGTAAATAGCGCTGTTCCGCCTAGCCTGCTTTACTAAGCTGAAGTTGCTTTTATATTCACATTGGTTCACTATTGAACAATGACAACCTGTGACGCGCTCCCTATATTGTTTACCACGCTACTCTGAATATTCGCTCTTAAATAGCATGTAAGTGTGGCGATTGACATGAACTAGTGGGTTGTCTGCTGTCATGTTGCGGTGCGCGCATTCCCCATTTTAGGGGGCGTGGCTTTGAAACACAGTCCTTCCCCTGCCATCCAAAGATAATATGCTAACCGGTAAGCATTTTGGCAGATCACCTACTGCACCTTTAACTATTGTTAACAAGCATGGACTTCGATTTTAATAATGCATTAGTAATAAGTAAATACATAACATTAAATAATGTACCACTTTTCTAAAATGTTACCCATAATTTATGTTTACAACAAACATTTCTAAAAAATGTAGCATTTTTATTCCAATTTATAACTTTTGTCCCTTATTTCCCTCATGGTTTTTATGTTTAAAATTATGCAACACACACATGTACACATGGAGTGCTTTTGCTGGTGTTATGCGGACTTACATATATCTTGAATGAGGGTCAATACAGCAGCTTCCCTCAAGCCGCAGCAGTTCTCAAGCAGGTTCAGATACTGAAAAAACAATGAATCATCAGCTAAAACATCATAATCATGACAGCCCTATGATGATTATTAAAATTAGGCTTATAACAGTATCAAATGTTCTTGTTGCAATATAATTGTTGATAGTAAAGCTGCAAAAATGTACTTTATCAGGTATAATAAGCAAAAATACTTGGGCCGATCCCAATTCTACCCCTTCGCCCTTCCCCTTACCCCTACCCCTCGTTTTGTGCATGCTCGTGAAGGGGTAGTGGTGTCCCAATTCTCTTTAGCTTGAAGGCGTAGGACTAAGGGCAAGGCGTATACACCCTTTCAAAAGAAGATTTTTCAGGACCACACTTGAAACCAAAGGGTAAGAAAATTTCCCAGAATACACCAGCCACAGCTGCACCCGGAAGTTAAGAGAACAAATTAGTATTTTTTCCGTCATCAATACGAACTTTTACAACAAACAAGCTCATGTTTTAATATATTCATAACCGCGATCATGTTTTATCGTCATGCTTTTAAAAAACGCTAAAATAAAAACCGCTAAATTTCGCGACCTATAATCCCTAATCATAACTCCTGTACAGCAGCCCCACAACATTCTGACACTCGAATACCCTGTCAGTAATGTCTAGTGGCTGTCAATGAGCTGTTTGCAGTGTCTGCTATATTGTTAATGTTGTTTTCATGTGTTTACATAGATGAATATGGCCACTGTGTAAATGCACAGTACAGTTACGATCTTATTGTCATATTATATTGTTATGATAACATAATATATGTCCTCAGTGACTTCCTAAAGATTAATACTAAAAAATAACACAACTGGAATAACTACAGCAGTCGCAATCGTCTGATCTTATGTGAAGCAAGAGATCGCGATGACATGATGACGTGTGCAGGTGCTGTAGCACTGTTCCAATTCTCAGGTGTAAATTTTGAAGCCCTTCCCCTTATCCCTCGGTTGTAAGGGCCAAGGGGAAGGGAAAGGGGTACAAACATAGAATTGGGATTGGGCCTTAGTCTATTGCTTTACTGTAAATACAGTACATAGAGTAAAAAGTACAAAAGGCAACAATTTACAATAAAGTCTCATTGGTGAAATGGTAGTTAATTTGCCAGAATTGCCAGATGGCCAATCCGCCCCTGCATGCTGCAGGCGTAAATTTGCATGTGCCTAATTTAAAATTAAGTAAAGTTTATTTATAAACTAATTTCGAGAGGATCACGTGCACCAATCAGATGATTCCTAAGCCACTATAAATGTCCTAGGTTTCCACAGTCAACTTCCTTTTGAAGAATCCCCCCTTCCACCCCTATTCCTCCTCTCCTAGATGGGTGGCACGGTGGCCCAGTGTTTAGCACTGTTGCCTCACAGCAAGAACGTCTTTGGTTCTGGTCATTACCAAACCAGCCAACATTTCTGTGCGGAGTTTGCACGTTCTCCCCTCTCGCCTTGCAACTAGAGAAGGCTTGAGCATCTTATAAGCTCAGGGCTCTCTCCCGGGACAGCATGCCAAACAAGCTTTATAAGCAATCATCAGCTAAATGTGAACTCTTGAATGGTGCTTTAAAAAGTCTTTGGATCTGCTGTTCATGAAAGAGTGGGAACCCTGTCCTAAAGATTCCCAATCCTAATTTACAGTGTCCCAAAACCCTTGGAATTACTGGATATTTGTCCAAAACTCCTTTTTGTAAGTGCCCCACCTTGCGTAGGTCTCCTCCCTGGCAGAACTCCATGGCCAGCAGCGGCAGGTCATTTGTGGCCAGTTTCTGGAGCTCTTCAGGAACATCTCTCGCCGCAACCACATTCATATGAGTCAACCTGTGAAAAAGAGACGCTTCGCATCGTAACAAGCACACAACAGAGAACTCAAAGTACATTGTAACTCGCAGTATTCTCATAAGCTAGGTTACATAACGTTATTATTAAAAATGTGTTTGTAATATTGAGACGGCGGGTCGCCCTGCCCTACACGAACCTCCTATAAAACGCACGCTCAGGACAAAGAGGAATAAAAGCAGATGGATTCCAGGCACCATAACAGGATAACGACAGTGGCAACACCTAAAACTATCATCGGAGAAAATAAACAGCTCGTTTTAACCTTCACAGGCAAACATCTCCACATAATTGCTGTAATAATAAAAAAATAAGGTCTTAAGTAATGCCGGCTGAGTTGCGTAAGAGGTGTTTCATTACATCTTTACAAGAATCTAGAGCATCAAAACGTGTCAGGGTTTTATCTCTTTTTTATTTCAATGATATGACATACAAAACAAACAATTCACATACTGGACATGCTTTTAAGTATGCAACATTGGAGTTAGACATAGGTATTATGGCTTCTGAGGTGCAATAATTGTGTATACCCTCGGTATACTTACTTGTTTCTGTGATTAAACCTCCCTAGATTATGTGCATCTGCGTCCCCTTTAACTGTATACCAAATGTTTTTTTAAACTCGCATCTTAATGTGTTGAAATCGGTGCATTTTTGTTTTTTTTTCTCAAATAAGTTTATTATTTGGTCGTTGAGTAAACTTACAATACTTACAGATTGCAGGATTAGTTTTCTGATATGCACTCACTTACAAAAACAAGCGAAACAAAACCAAAACAAACACCCCAAGCCCAGCCTGTAAGTATACAATACACAAGAAGTGTGCTTTGCTTTTTGTTTTCCTAATTTTTTTATTTTATTTTAAATTTACAGTTTAACAACAACTTGATATAGCTGTCTTGAAATGTGTTTGTTTTTTGTACAGTATAAAATTTCCAACCCAGGCTCATTCTGAGAACGTAGTCCCGTGGACGTTTCTGGAGACCGCGAAATACGTCCCGGGAGGTACGTATTTTAGCAGTTTTTCTTTTCGCAAATCCGTGAGAGGCCGCTGTGCGCGCTTTTTAACGTCTCAAACACCTCTCGTGAGCGCCATTTGTGCCCACGCCGTTCTCGCATAAACCCGCCAGAGGCCGCTGTCGAATGACTTCCGCCTGCCTGGATGACAGAATGATTGACCGTGCGACCGGCCAATCGGCTGACCCACCCTCCTCCTTCCCTAAACCCAACCAACGACGATTCACAAAAGCCGTCCAGAAAAAGAAAAGCCCTCGTCTGATTTTTACCACGTTTTCGGATTTTGACTACATTCTCATCCTTTAATGAACTTGTTCGCTTTATTTTTTGGATTTTGTTTTTGTTTTCTTACCTGATTTCTGGAACCGCTCTTCCCCGGACTCGAACTCGGTCATCATCGTCGTGGTCAGCCCCTCTCTGCGCCTCGAGTCTGCCAACGTACACGGAGAGCTAACCGGACAAACTGGTTGCTGCGGGAAAGCCCTCCACACGGAGGCGAGCGACCGGCAAGCACCGAAAGGAACGGCGTCACACCGCCCCGCAGCCTTCGCTTAAAAAAATGAAATGCAGCCGTACGTACCTTCGGCTACGTATTTCGCGTTCTCCAGAAACATCCACGGGACTACGTTCTCATAATGAGCCTGGGTTGAAAATTTCATATCTAATCCCGGGTCTGCTGGGGGCACTATTAGCTAAGCATAAATCATTGAATAGGATTAGACTATTAGCATCTCACTTTAAAATAAACATATTTGTAGATATATTTTTCTTTTTTAAATGGATAGTTCACCCCCCCCCCCCAACACCCCCCCCCCACCAAAAAAAAGTCATCATTTACTCTGTTGAACACAAAAGAAGATATTTTGAAGAAAGCTGGAAACATGTAACCATTGACTTCCATAGTATTTGTTTTTCCTTCTGTGGATGTCAATAGTTACAGGTAACTTATGTTAAATAAATATATATTGCTAATGAATCAAAGAAACATTGACTTTCGTTGTTTCTTAGCCTACTTTTAAAATTTGGGTTGTGTGGGTAATAGTACACTTTTTTTAGGACAACACTACTCATTCAGAGCACGTCTCAAGTTCGTAATGAAAACATATTTTAAATAGTGTATATGAGTATGTTCTGATTCCAGTGTCCAATTTAAAGGGTATAATGAGATGTAACTTTTATGCAGTTTTCATGATTGTGGTTAAATAATCCCTCTCTAATAACATTCATCTGAAGACAATGCAAACAGTGTAATGCAAAAATGTACAGGGGGTAGAGAGCAGTGGGCACTATTTAGGGAACATGTCTGTTGGAACAGTTCCTTCATAGAGCTCTCATAACTAGCTGAATCAAGCATGTTAAACATAGAAGACATGGGCTTTATCTGAAATTATCTGTTGATAGTTTTCAGTCTCATGACCTGTGCGGAGACCTGGTGGGAAAAAAAACAATGGGCCGTAATGGCAGGTACTGGTACAGGTACAGGTAATGCAGCACAATCCCCTCGTTTTCCATTTGTTTCATGCTACATCCAAATCAGGTGAAGGGTGTAGGAATTACAACAGTTTGTATATGTGCCTCCCACTTGTTAAGGGACCAAAAGTAACTGGACAATTGGCTTTTGAGCTGTTCCATTGCCAGGTGTGTGCTAATCCCTCGTTATTCCAATTATAATGAGAAGATAAAAGGTCCAGAGTTCATTTCAAGTGTGCTATTTGCATTTGGATTCTGTTGCTGTCAACTCTCAAGATGAAATCCAAAGAGCTGTCACTATCAGTCAAACAAGCTATCATTAGGCTGAAAGCCATAATTAGGCTGGAGGCACATATGCAAACTGTTGTAATTCCTACACCTTCCTGAATGCCCTCAAATTAAAGCTGACTATTAAAGCAGAAAGCAACCCTTATGACACAGAGAACACAGTCATTGCATCTGGTGTGTTATCATTATGAGACAGCTCAGGGATGCACTGAACTCACGCTGGGTTACGGTGGACACGTCGGAGTCCGACACACTCTGATAATCACTGCTTATTTATCCTGATGGGTGAGTTTCATTAAACCGCACACTGTTTTGACGTCAGTCCATTTCTGAGCTGATGCCAACACAGTCAGAATTCCTTTGTAAAGATGACGGGATTCCTTTTCCTCCAAAAAAATAAAAAACAAGCAAAGAAAAAAAGTGCGTAGCTCCAATCGAAGGTCACTTCTGAGATTAAACACTGATATCATCATAATTCATCATCACCGAATGTGTGTGAAATTAGAGAAACTGAGTAGGCCTGGGTGTGTTCCTCACACACATCTGTCTGTGTGATGCCTGTGGTTTTGGCTGAATGCACTGAACTCTAGTTTGAGTCCAGGTTTGTGGCTCAGACCAAGTCTGGGGACAGACTGCTGTAAATCTGAGTAAACCAACACGTCCCCTAACCCCTCTCACTCGTCACACAACCATACAACACCACAGCAGCATCACAGAAACACTCTGTCACATTCATCTGCAGTTTAACTATTTACATTCATATTCAAATAGCACCAGGGACATGTTGCTAGCAGCTTTTTAACTAGGTTAAATGTGGTATGGATAAAACCCAGACTCTTGGATTGTGCTGGGTGACTAGTTTGTTATTAGTTATATAGATTTTTATTAATTATTATATATTTTTTAAATATCCAAAACGACTAGAACAGTGTTATATACACTAACTGGCCCCTTTATTAGTTACAGCTTACTAGTATTGGGTTGGACCCCCTTTTGCCTTCAGAACTGCCTTAATCTTTCGAGGCATAGATTCAGGAAATATTCCTCAGAGATTTTGCTCCATATTGACATGATAGCATCACACAGTTGCTGCAGATTTGTCGGCTGCACGTCAATGATGCCAATCTCCCGTTCCACCACATCCCAAAGGTGCTCTATTGGATTGAACTCTGGTGAATGTGGAGGCCATTTGAGTACAGTGAAATCATTGTCATGTTCAAGAAACCAGTCTGAGATGATTCACGCTTTGACATGGTGCGTTATTCTGCTGGAAGTAGCCATCAGAAGATGGAGACACTGTGGTCATAAAGGGATGGACAGACATGGTCAGCAACAATACTCAGGTAGGCTGTGGTGTTGACATGGTGAACAATTGGTACTAATGGACCCAAAGTGTGCCAAGAAAATATCCCCACACCATTACACCACCACCACCAGCCTGAACCGTTGATGCAAGGCAGGATGGATCCATGCTTTCATGTTGTTGATGCCAAATTCTGACCCGACCATCCGAATGTGTCAGCAGAAATGGAGACTCATCAGACCAGGCAACGTTTCTCCAATCTTCTATTGTCCAGTTTTGGTGAGCCTGTGTGAATTGTAGCCTCAGTTTCCTGTTCTTAGCTGACAGGAGTGGCACCCGGTGTGGTCTTCTGCTGCTGTAGCCCATCCACCTCAAGGTTGTGTGTTCAGAGATTCTCTCCTGCAGACCACGGTAACGAGTGGTTATTTAAGTTACTATTGCCTTTCTATCAGCTGGAACCAGTCTGGCCATTCTCCTCTGACGTCTGGCATCACAGAACTGCCGCTCACTGGATATATTTTTTTTTCCGGACCATTCTCGATCAACCCTAGAGATAGATGGTTGTGTGTGTATCCCAGTAGATCAGCAGTTTCTGAAATACTCAGACCAGCCCATCTGGCACCAACAACCATGCCACGTTCAAAGTCACTTAAATCCCCTTTCTTCCCCATTCTGATGCTCAGTTTGAACTGCAGCAGATCGTCTTGACCATGTCTACATCCCTAAATGTATTGCGTTGCTGCCATGTGATTGGCTGATTTCGAAATTTGCGTTAACGAGCAGTTAGACAGGTGTACCTAATAAAGTGGCCAGCAAGAGTATGTTTGCTGACTAATGTACTTACAATATCCCAAATGTTTGTAAGAATTTTAAAATCCAGAGAAATAATACATTTTAACTAGATAAACTGATGACATCGCACAACCTTTCTGCTTTGGTTGTCTAGAAAACATGAAACAACAGCAAGACTTTAATATGTTGTGTTTTATTACACTGCACACAGAACAGCATTAGTGCAGAAGCCTAAAACGTATTTAGTCTGATTTAAAAAAGCACAGATTTTTCCCCTCACACGATCATGAGCTGAATAATTGTTTCAGCTTTTCTTCACGGCATTCAGCCTTACTCTGCTTCATACTACCATGATAATAAGTGTTGAAAACATCAGCTCATACATCAACTGATTTCTACAGGGCACTCGTAAGATGATGAAGACCACAACTCCCACAAAATACACCTTTGTTTGTAGTGAATACAAGCCCTCTAGTGGCAGGAATTGCACACTGCACCTTTAAGAGTCTCAAACAATTCCAAACGCAAGTTGTCAGTAGATGCATTTATTTGCTTATTAATAACAAATGAAAATGCTAATGCATTTCAGCTGATTGAATCCCTATTAATGCATGTTAATACCAAGTAAAAACAGGGCCTAAAACTCAAACAAATGTCTCCTGATGTTGCTGACATGCTGTGAGAAGATTTTGGATAATATTTCTTTATAATAGTTTGCATGTGCTCACACCCCCTAAAAACCTTAATATAATAAACAGCTCTCCAATAAACAACTGGACATAAAGACAACCACAACAAACCCCCCCCCCCCCCCCCCCCCAAACCCAATAACAGGAAGAAAACAGCCAGAGATGCACTTGCTCCTAAATTAAGATGAGCCTGAAGGTGTTGTGACGGCACAAACCACAATACTGGGTCACTTTTTACTACTGTGGTGTCATAAATTCATCCCTCTTTGTTTTCCTCCGAGCTTTTGTTCATAAAAACATTTATAAATAGCCGAATAACAACGGAAGGCTTTGCGTGGTCGCTTAATGGACTGCACATTAAAAGATGGAACAACATAAGCAAGTGAAAAGATGGAAAATACCATGTAAAAGAGTGTTTTCTCTTAAAATAGACGTCTGCAATGACGTGAAAAGCCAACATCACGATATCAGCCAAGAAAAATGGGTGTAGTCAATAACAAAATGACTATTAAAGGGCCAGAGCATATATTATTTCGATCATTTAATCACTCTGAGCACCAATGTCAATGTTTGTACAGATTTAGTACCATGAACAGTTTCATGAACTAGTTTTACACTCTCTGACGTGAATGAGACTTGTAAGCGTTCACCTCTAAAGATGCAAAATCTCTTTAGATGCAAAAAGAGTAACAGAGCATTGTGTGTGAACTTGATTGACCTACTGAAGACAGAAACAGGAAATTGACTTTTTGGAGAGGATAAACCCTTAAAGTCCTTTTCAAGGAAAGTCTGTTCACTCAGCGACCATATTTGCAATGCCCAGGGTGGTTCATCCGAGGCCAAAGTCCTATCTAAATGAATAGGGAAATCCTAAAATTTCGAAAGCTGCTTTTTAATTTCAAATCAGCAACAAAATCTGAAGTGACCTGCCCTATTACTATTGTTTAATCTCTAATGAAATTACATTTAAAACTAGTGCTGTCAATATGTTTTTTTTTATTTCCTGTTGTGGTTGACGTGTGTTTAACGTGGATAACGAAATATGGATAAGACCAAGGAAGTGCTTTTAGAAGGAAAGTTTCAGTATAAAACAATTAATGTCGCATTACCAGGATATCCAGCGTTTCCTCCAGAGTTTCATGCAATTTCGTACGTTTAATTTTTTATCGGTCGAATTTTGTTTTATAGAATTTGATACCACATGGCGAACCGAAAGAAAAACCTCCGGATTTCGTGACTCGGTGGTCCTTTAAGGTAATCAGAAATCGCAGTTTACATGGTAGACTCTTAATTAGAGCATTATCTTAATCGTATTAAAATCTGAGTATTGGTGTCCATGTAAATGTACTCAGAAAGTGCCAGATGATGTCGCAAGCTGTCAAAGACAGCCCATTTCTCTGCCATTAAGATGATTCCATGTGCACTGAAATATTTCATTAAGTTTGACGTGTTTCCCCAATAAACGTAACTTTTGTAAAGGTTTGCTTCACGTTGCTGTGTCAGAATCCTTGTGAAATATAACCATACTTAAGAACGCTTAGTTTAAGCAAATTTGATGAACGCGATCATGCGTGTTGATGAATCTGAAGAGAGTCGCTCACTGGAAGCGCTGTCCTGCGCTATGTGTGCACGTGCGTGCGTGCATGTGTGTGTGTGTGTGTGTGTGCGCGCGTGCATTTCCTAGCAACAAGAACAAACGCCTAAACATCGCTGACGCCAAAGTTATTTAAATGTTTAGAGATGGTGTGACAAAAGTCCCTATAAGAATTAGTGTTTGGTGTGACACTACGCATACCTGTGGGTGCCTTTGATGTACCCCTTGCCCAGTGGCAACAAAATTAGGCACCGAAATGCATATGCTGATTCAGTGATCCTACTTGTGAGAGACTGTTCTCACTCTCAGCTCACATCATTCAAAACAAAAGGGCCACATTGTCCCCTGATAATGTCAACAGACTAGACTGTCTTAGCAACTGGTTAAATGTAAAGGAGGACTAAGCAAAATTGTGTCTACTTTATAATCAGTGTTCTCAACTCTCAGCAATACAACTTTTCAATAAGTACAAGTGTTTGTATTCATTACTTTATTATTATAATTTTCCAATTTCCATATTTGCAACGCCTGTATTTGGGCATTTTCTGCAGTCCACTCAGAATCCAACATGGAAATCAGTTCTTTCTTTATTGGCATTGATTGTTTTGAAATTCAAATAGCATTTACAAGCCTGTGTTTTTATTTAATATAAATAAAATAAATACATTTTATTAATAAATATGGCTGTCAAGCCAGGATCTTGATGGTTTATTGTGGGTATGTTGTTTACATGAAGAAATCTGTGTTACAAGTTAAACAAAAATTATAATAAACAATTATATTTTGAATTTAAATAGTTTTTTGTCCTGCGTTTACATAAATTTTACATTTGAATAGCCAAAATTACAAGTTTCAGTCTTTTAAATGTGATTAATCGTGATTAATTGCAAATAAAAGTGTGATAAATAAGTAAATTTTTTTTAATCGATTGACAGCACTTTTTAAAATCTCTTATTGCTGACAAAAGTGAAGACCAGGCGGGGGGTGGTTTAGTGGACGAAAGTGGAGCAGGGTGTTAGTCGCGGGCCCTTGATAATGTCTCTGGGGGGCCCCCTAAATGTGTGTGGCCTTAGAATCATCCTAACTACCCTCGCTCCCCCACCCCCCACCCTTTGCGGCACCCACTGCCACCTGAAGCTGTACTATTTCCAAAACTGTAAGCGGCTGTACAGTTTTGAATACATCTATACAAGCTCTGCAACTCCACCCTCCAGTATTCATGTTGCTAAGTTGGTGTTGTTGTGCTGTGTCAAAGAAGGCGGAGTTTCAGGGACACACCCACTGATTGTGTAATTGTAACAAACCAATGGCAGCTCAAATGTGTTTAAGAACAAAGTGAACTTCCCAAAAAGTTTGCTTTGGTGAGCGGCTTTCGAACTCTAAAAGAACGTTGTTTTGGACTGGTTTTGTTGGAAATTACGACATTTCAGTTCTTTTTTCAATTTCGTTTAAAGCATTGGTCTTAAACTGGATTCCTAGAGGGCTGCAGCTCTGCACGGTTTTCCTCCAACCCTAATCATACACAGCTGATCCAACTAATCAAGGTGTTTAAGACTACTAGAGACTAATAAGCAGGCGTAAGTTGGAGGTGGTTAGAGCAAAAATCTGCAGAACCGTGGCCCTCCAGGAATTGAGTTTGAGACCCCTGGTTTAAAGTATACCTTTAGTATGCATCACCTAGCATTTCCCCTGTTCCTGTTTTTTTGTATTTACCCGTGTTTTAATCTTGGACTGATTTGGATTTTTGAAGTGTTTTCTGCCTGTCTTTCTAGATCTACTCCATTTTGTACCATGTTTTTTGCTTGTCTGACCATCCCTTTGCTTAAATAAAGCTGCATTTGGAAATTTCACCCCGTTTAATGCACTTCCATCATAACACTAGCATCGCTATTGAACCGTCTTTGTATATTTAGAGTCTTTGGATAAACTCACCTCTTCATGATCTGAATCTCTAAACTCCATCTGCCCTTGTTCTTGACACTGAGCTCCTGCCGACACTGTTTGATGGCGATCTGAATGCTGCTCTCCTGTACACACACACACAAAGACATGTTAACATATGAGACATTAAAGGTACACAGGGTTAGAAACAAAATGAAATCAAGATAAACAGTGATGCGTAGGGGAGCGCGGGGCACAAAGTAACGCGGGGTTAAATGTAACACAGAGTTTTAAGGTATTTGCTCAGGGTTAACCATGGCATGCTTCCAAGGTTTTCACCACAGTGTCGGCAGATGTCTTCCTGCCAATTATTGAAAAATTTTGGCTAAATTTGGATGAGAAACACAGGAGAGAACATTTTTGCAGCATAAAAGTATTTTTTATTATACTCGATATTTTTTTATTTAAAAAAAATCTGTGAAAGTCTGAATGTAAAATCTTATATTGTTGTGATTTCTGTCTTCTAGGCTAAAAGATGGAACCATTTTGAAAGATGTAGAAACGCACAGTGACTGCTAGCCAGTTTTAAGGAAAACATGACACAGCAGGGTTAGTTGTAACCAAGCGGCAACCTCCCGCTCTCCCTCGGGAAGCCAATACGGAAATAACTGAAACTGCAATTCATCAAAATTCCACTAGTCCTGCTCCATAATAGAGCACATTGTAATTGAGCCCACTGTTAGAATGGCCAACTTTACAGCAGAAAAAAAGGTGTTTACAGCCTGGTACAAAGAACGATTTTGGTTCATATAGCTATTATTACCCTCCATGACAACTGTGAGGGGGTGAATTTTTTTATAACTCATCCATTTCCTTTATATTAGGTTATATTAAGTTTGCATAATTAAGGGCGTGGCCACTTGAGTGACAGCTAGGTCTCGCTGGTCGCCGTCACTTCACCTCAGCTGAATCCGGCAGATTAGCCACTGATCTCGGCATATTCATCATATTTTTGTGTTGTTTTATGTGGCTTTACACAGTCAGCTGCCTTTTGGACTTATTTCTTACAATTATCAGATGATATGGGATGCTGTGTGCATTTAATTGTGCTCACAAACCATTCATGTGGCCTCCGTTTCCCATGTGAGTAAAGTTATATACTTGTATACCATCTCTATAAATGTATTTGTTTTATTTAAGATCATTTATCATTTATAATGTTCTTTAGACCCGTAAAGCACTTCAGAATCTGACAGATTGATTAGCTGTAGGCTCTAGATCAGTCATCTGAAGCGTTGTCATACAGTGTTATGCTGGAGTTCATCAATAGTCTTGCATTTACTAACACACACTATATCTGAAGTGTTTGGAAGTAATTCGCGTTTTCCTCCTGTAGAAAAACGTCATAAGAACAATGTTTAGTGGCTCACTGTATTACTACTGTGTTTTTAAAAGTCTAAACACTTTATTGATATAGTGTACAGTCAAGCACATGTGGTCAGAACACAAACGAGTCGCAGGTAATAAAGTATCAAGCGTTTCTCCCAAAGTAAAGTCTGTCTGCCAGGTCTAAGCAAAGTGCCAGCAGGTGTCTGTAGCTCCGCTCACTCTCCGCCTCTTTGCCCTTGTTTGGTATCCCGCCGTGGGTGCGATGACGCGTGAACAAAATGGCGACAATTGGCCACGCCTACTAGTAGCTTCTTTTGCAGTGTTCAGAAACCTATGGGTGACGTCACGGATACTACGTCCATATATTTTACCGTCTATGGTTGTAACAGGGTGTTACATTTAAGCCACACACTGTTGGACACCAATTAAACAAACAATTTTTTTTTGAATTATGAGTGTAATGTTGAGAACTTTTTAAATAAAATGTTTTTTAATAGAAAATATTGTTTTAATAGACAAAAATATATATATTTTATTGCTGATAATGCAAATAAATGCACTGTATAATAATGGATAAATGGATAATGATGCAAATACATTCAAATGTGTTTATCCAATAAACAAATAAATACATAAACATACTGTGCTATGTAGAATAAAAAAGAAATGAGCCGATTACTGAGGAAATCTAGCTCCTATTTAAAGTAAACAGACATAAATTAACTGTGTGAAATCTGCCTTTGTAAGCATGTGTTACAACTAACCCCCTGTCTGTTACAACTTGCCCCACAGGTGGGGTAAATAGTAACATTTATACTCCTGGCACTTTTGGCAATACTGCACAGAAACCATAAGTCCAGCGATCATAATTTCAGTGCTCATTTGTAGGGGAGGCTTGTGTGTTGTTGGTTAAAAAAATATGGTTTGTCTAACCCCGTTACTTTGTTCATTATTTGACCAAATCCAAAAAGTGTTACTTTGTGCCCCGCTCTCCCCTACTAAAATACAAAACATAAGTAATTATAACCACAAAACATAAAAAAATTTAATTTCTTTTAATAGTACAGTAAAAGTAAAACATGATTTTCCAGCAACAGGTTTTTATTTTATTTATGTTTTTAAACAAAAAAAAGACATAATTCTTGACCCAGAAATATTTTCGATTTATATAAAATTTTAAAGTTTGACTAAAGTTAAATTATATTTTGAGAAACATTTTTGATTTTGCTGTAACAAATCACAGTATTTTTAAAAAATGCTTTAAATTGCTTTTAATTTGCTTTTAAATTGCTTTAAAGTATATATTTTTTCTGTGTATAGTGAAATTCACTGGGGAAATCCAAAAGGCGGCTCTTGATTTGTCGTTTCCTAAAGCATTTCCTTCTGTTCTGTTCACTTCTCATGACAGGAATAATGACGACGGCCACTGCACCCGGAAATATGAGTAAAAGAGCAGCTATAGAGCAATCCTGTGACCAATCAAACATCTCAATGACATCATGGCAAAATTCAAGAGTCGTATATTGAAATATATGTTTAATCTGTGCCCCAGTGAGCTCTGAAACTCTGAGACTGCTGCTGAAAATGCTTCTAGTTTGCATTTATAAAGATTATTTTTTGATTATTCACGATTATTTCAAAGTCTGTTGCTCAGCATTCTCTCTCTCTCTCTCACACACACACACACACTGATTTCAGAAAGTGGTCATTAACATCCGCTTCAACACTTTAATTACTGATGACACCACATGAGGTCATCACTGACCATCACAGAGTTTGAACAACCTGTGCTGAACAGGACTTCCAGCTTTTTCCTATGCACTTTGCGTGAGTTATAAGAGTAACTTCAGTCAAACTGTAACATTTTTTAAAATAAATTTATATATATTCATTCATTTTCTTTTCGGCTTAGTCCCTTTATTAATCTGGGGTCGCCACAGCGGAATGAACCGCCAACTTAGCCAGCACTTTCTTTTTTTTTTTTAAACGCAGCGGATGCCCTTCCAGCTTCAACCCATCTCTGGGAAACATCCACATACACTCATTCACACTCATATACTATGGACAATTTAGCCTACCCAATTCACCTATACCGCATGTCTTTGGACTGTGGGGGAACTGGAGCACCCAGAGGAAACCCACGCGAACTGTGTGCAAAGTCCACACAGAAACGCCAACTGACCCCTATATATTATATATATATATATATATATATATATATATATATATATATATATATATATACATACATATAAATGACATATTGTTATTATTATATATTATAATATGATAGAAATATATATACATAATATAAATATATATAATATAAATCTAAAAAAAATTATTGAGCACAAATGTATTGGGTACGTTGCTTCAAAATTAATTAATTACTTATACATTGATTGAAGTTGTATTTGAAATACTTTTTTTTAATTTTATTACTAAATATTTTTATGATATTTGACATAAAAACTGGGTTTAAATAGCATTGTGTACATTGCTTCAAAAAGTATTTAATTATTATTAAAATTATTTTTAGAAGTTGTATTTAAATTACTTTTCTAATTTTATTTCTAAATATTTTGTTTAAGGCCAGAATTATTCTCCAAAATATCTGAATAGCATAAACAAATATTGTCTGCGCAGAAATAGCACAAATAAATGTAATTTATAACTTTAAAAAATAGTTGTGATCTGATTAACTTATTAAAATAGGTTAAATTAATATAAAGACATTTGTTGTCATGACTTTGTCACGATTGTAAGTGTACAATCAAACGTTTCTTGTTGCTTGTTGAAAATACTTTAAAATGAGCTGAAAACTCTAAATTCTTGCGATTTTATTGAGACAACTTAATGTTTTTATGTTCAGTCTACTTAAATTTGTAAAAACAATTAAGGTAACTTAATATAATTGTGTTTGCACAACATAAAAGATTTAATGAATTGTGTGGAAATTTTCACAGTGTTTTTTCAGTTTTGTCTGTCTGTTTTTTCCCCCAATTTCTGTTTAACAGAGAGATTTTTTTTAACACATTTCTAATCATAATAGTTTTAATAACTCATCTCTAATAACTGATTTCTTTTCTCTTTGCCATGATGACAGTAAATAATATTAGACTAGATATTCTTCAAGACACTTCTATACAGCTTAAAGTGACATTTAAAGGCTTAACTGGGTTAATTAGGTTAACTAGGCAGGTTAGGGTAATTAGGCAAGTTATTGTATAATGATGGTTTGTTCTGTAGACTATCGAAAAAATCTATCCATCCATCCATCCATCCATCCACCCATCCATCCATCTTCGTTCGTATTATTCTATCTATCTGTCTATCTATCTGTCTGTCTATCTATCTATCTATCTATCTATCTATCTATCTATCTATCTATCTATCTATCTATCTATCTATCTATCTATCTATCTATCTGTCTATCTGTCTGTCTGTCTCTGTCTGTCTGTCTGTCTGTCTGTCTGTCTATCTTTAAACTGTTTTAATCCATCCATCCATCCATCCATCCATCCATCCATCCATCCATCTTCGTTCGTATTATTCTGTCTGTCTGTCTGTCTGTCTGTCTGTCTGTCTTTCTGTCTGTCTGTCTGTCTGTCTGTCTGTCTGTCTGTCTGTCTATCTATCTTTAAACTGTTTTCATCCATCTATCCATCCATCCATCTATCTATCATCCATTCATCCATCCATCCATCCACCCACCCTCCCATCCATCCATCCTTCCATCCGTCTATCTATCTACAGTGCTCAGCATAATTGAGTACACCCCATTTTGAAAATGAATATTTTTCTCCATTTCTCAGTGAATATAGGCAGTGTATTTTGGTGCGTTTAAAGAAAACGGATTTAATAAACAGATATGTTATTAAAATAATATTTTAGTCACCAAACATATATAGAAGTTGAAGGGTTATAATTAAATTCAAGCAAAATATTGCAAAAGATTACAACCTACAAAATCTAAAACAAAATTTTTTTTGCTTCTCTTTTCCTCTTTTCTTTTAAATTTTTTTTATAACATACAAATCTAATTAAAAAATCAAACATTTTGCGGCTTGTTCAAACTGCCTAATTAAAATGAGCTAAAACAACACAATTATTGAGAATCTTTTGGGACAACCTAATTGTTTTATGTTCAATCCACTTCAATTAGTTGCGTAACTTAATCGACTTGTGTTGGGACAATATTTTAACAGTGAAGTTCCCAAAACCGGACGTACATCCCATACTTTAAAATGCATTAGTGAAGTGTGTAAAAATGTCACCTAGAGACAGTAAAACCTGACGTTCCGGTGTGATGACGAGGATCTGATGTCCATCTTTTAATGTGCTTCACCAAGCATCAAGTATCAGTTACGACTGAACAAAGAGCAGTAATTACAGCTGTCTGTCAATGTTTAATCCGTTTCCTCTCAACATGCATGACTGTGTGCTCGTTTCAGGCAGTGACTGATCATGAGGTCATCTGTATCAGGAAGTAAGACGCAGCAGGTGGATGCATTTCCTCTTTTATTGTTTGTGAACCTCTCATTGTGTTTAGAGTCTCAGTGAAGCTTCAGTAATGGGAATCTGAAGTGTTTCTATTTTAAGACGTTCACACACTTTTATCCTGACATACTGCAGCGGGACGGGTGGGCTGTTTACTGGAAGACTATTTACAATTTACCTGGTTAATCACTGTGCTGGACTACAAATGTGGTTATTTTAGTATCACTGATAAACATGAGCGCGAGAGTAATTACGGAAATTCAGAATTAGTATTTCCCGCATGGGGACAGATTTTTGAGCATAACTGATTAGCTTGTAACTGATAAGTAAGGATACACTGAATTTTTAGCCATAGAAAACTATCGAAAGCATCATGGTGGCGCAGTGGGTAGCACAATCGCCTCACAGCAAGAAGGTCGCTGGTTCGAGCCTCGCCTTTCTATTTTAAGACTTTCACACACTTTTATTCTGACATACTGCAGCGGGACGGGTGTGCTGTTTACTGGAAGACTATTTATAATTTACCTGGTTAATCACTGTGCTGGACTACATCACTGTGCCTGGGCCAGTTGGCATTTCTGTGTGGAGTTTGCATGTTCTCCCCGTGTTGGTGTGGGTTTCCTCCGGGTGCTCTGGTTTCCCTCACAAGTCTAAAGACATACGCTATAGGTGAATTGTCCGTAGTGTATGTGTGTGAATGAGTGTATGGGTGTTTCCCAGTGATGGGTTGCAGCTGGAATGGTATCTGCTGCGTAAAACATATGCTGGATAAATTGGCTGGATAATCTGTGGCAACCCCAGATTAATAAAGGGACTAAGCTGAAAAGATGAATGAATGAATTTAGATGAAACAGGAGAACGTTCAATATTTAAACAGCATTTATTTATTAAACATGTTTGACTTTTTTAACAATATTCTTTCTTATTTTTAGATTTTGTTCTTTTATATACAGGTTTATATCTGAACCTGAGATTAGATGCACTCAGATGAATCATGCATCATAAATCAATATAATTATAGACCGGCTGCCTGACAATTCTATATTTCACAACGGATCTGAACAGGAAACAATAAATCAGTGAAATAATGCATCTGCCGCTCCTCGTGATTGTAATATAACACACTGACTGATCCATGAGGTTTACAGTCATTTACAATCCACCTGATTCATTAATACAACACTTTAGACTAACTAATTTACACAACAGTCACAGCCATAATTCAGCCCAAAAACACAGGAAGAAAATAACTTATTTAAAGCCTTTCATTATTTATTTTTTATGGCTTTTCGTGCTTTTTATAAAGGTTTTATAACTTTTTAAATTATTTTTCTATGGTTTTATTTTATTTATTTATTAAATATTTTATTATATTGTTATTACTTTTTAAATATATATATATATATATATATATATAATATATATATATATATATATATATATATATATATATATATATATATATATATATATATATATATATATATATATATTATTTTAATGTCTATTTTACAATTCTTCTAATAGCTTTTTATAATTTTTCTATAGCTTTTTAATTGTCTTTAAACGCTGTTTTCTTTTGTTTTTTATTTATTTGTATAGCTTTCAAAAAATTTTCTGTGGTTTAATTTTATAATTTTTTAAAATTCATTATTTGTTTTCTAAGTCGATTTGGACAAAAGCGTCTGCTAAATGTAAATGTTTTATTATTTTTGTTACTTTTTAATTTATGCTTATTCTCTGTCTTATTTATTTATTTATTTATTTTTTATCTTGTCTTTTTTCATGTCTTTTTATATATTTATTATAGCTTCTTATTATATTTTTTATGTGGCTTTTTATTCTTGTTTAAGGCTCTCTTTTTATTTAGCTTTTAACTCCTTTTTTCTCAGGCTTTTTCTTTTATTGATGATTTTTTATTCTCCTTTTTTTTGTCTTTTTATTTTTACTCTTGTTTTTTCCTCTATTTGACTTTTTATTCTTTCTCTATGGCTTTTTTCTATTGTTTGTTTTTCTAAAGATGCTTTGACACAATTTACATTGTAAAAATGCTATAGAAATAAACACAACTTGACTTAAAACAGGATGTTGTAACAGAAAAATTATTCCAGCAAGCCTAAGGATGTTGATCTAGCAAGAGTAAATCAGAGTAAATCAATTATTTACAGCGGGGAAAATAAGTATTGAACACATTGTCATGTTTTTTCCTGGGAATAACATTTCTAGATGCTGACATTTGAAGCACATTTTGGTTAAACAATACAAACATAAACGTAAAACAAAACAAAAAATAATGAAATGACAGAAGGAGAAAGCACTGAACTGCTGAAATGTGTTTAATACTTTATATAAATGGCTGTTTTGGTGCTGCAGCTTAAAGACGCCTCTCAGATGGAGAATGAAGTCACATGCATTGCTCAGGTGTGAGTTTCTCACAGACTTCAACAGAGTATCTAAATCTTGATGGTTCTGTGGGTCTCGTCCAACAGATCTGAGTTTTATTTTGTATTCTCTATTGGATTCAAGTCAGGTGATTGGCTGGGCCATTCTACAGCTTGATTTTTTTTTTCTCTGAAAGCATTTGAGAGTAGGGCTGCACGATTAATCGAAAAAAGATCACGATCTCAATTCGACCCTACACACGATCTTAATTCAGCTTTTTCTACGATTCAGCCAATTATATTTTAAGGTCAGGAGAGAAGCAAGGTGCACAAATCCTCACAGGAACATTGACACCTTCAAATAGCGTTAAAAGTGTCACACACTGTATTTATAAGGTATAATTCACCCAAAAATGTAATTTCTGTCTTCATGTAATGATGTATTCGCGGCCACGAAATCACACATGAGCTGACCGCCAGCGGTTTGTTTACTTCCGAGAACCAGTGTTGTCAGATGTAGCGGACTGTTTCCAGCCTAAAACCCGCTGAAAACTAAAAGGCACCGCCCAACATTCTGTAGTCTCGTTTGGAGATCATAACTGTTGTAAGCGTTTGTATGTGGAGAACGGGGGCTATGGCTCCTCTTTGGGGGATCATAATAGGTTTATAAGTGAAGATCGGGCTGGCGGGCACGCCGTTACAAAACCGTCCAATTTTACACTACCCGCACATGTCATTTTTTACCCGCAAAAATAAATTCAAAACCGCCCAATCTGGCAACATTGACGAGAACGAGCACGTGCCCTTCTTTAGTGAACAGAAGAAGCTGCATAGGCTGTGGATAACAGTTAATAAAGTTGTAAATAACGTTCAGTTTGTTGCACAGAGCGGTCGTTTGAGGGCCGTGCGGGAGGTTTGATTTGCATGTGTGTGTTTTTTTCCTCACAGTGACGGCAGCCATGAGCCGCACTCAGAAGTGAAAGTGAAACCGGTGCGCACATCATTTAAATGATCATATCGCATTTTACAGTTATGATTACGACAAACGTTTGATATGTTTTTCTTTCATAGCGAACACAAAGTGTTGTGCATGAAAAATAAATGTTTACAGTGTCAGTATAACAACCCTAGCCTATATATACTGTTGAATATAATGCAAGAAGGAGTCTGATAATGACAAAATTCTAATTTTACCAGTGAAAACAACTGATCTAATAATGTTGTCAATAACAGATGACAAGCACACGTCTTAAACATAATAAATCAACTTCAGAATTATGAATAGTTATATTCTGATGTCATCAGTTTACTGTGAATTAACAAACAGGACATATTGAGAGTCTGTTCAAGTCCACCATAATGACTATACAAAATTTAACATTTTAATCAACAGTATACCTACACACAGGCCTAATATTATTATTATTATTATTGTTATTGTTGTTGTTTTACCATATGTTTGGGAATTAACAATAATAATAGGCTAATCATATTAACCTTTATTTTTCATTTACAGAATCGTGATCTTGATTTTAAGCAAAAAAAATCGTGATAAGCAAGAAACTCATGATGTTGTTTTATAAAGCTGTTCTTGAAAGCATTGTCAGGTATGGTATCACAGTGTGGTTTGACAACCTTTCTGTTCAGTGTAAATCTAAATTGATGCATCTCTTAAAGACAGCATGGAAAATTGTTGGGCACGATGAATATTTTAAAGAGCCCATATTATACATGAAATAGGGTCATATTTAGGTTGTAAGGGTCTCCAACAACAGTCTAATATGCATGCAAGGTCAAAAAACACTTTGATGGTCTTATAATCTGCATTTATTTTTACCTAATTATCCCAACGACTCCCATATGAATCGTTCAGCGATTCATTTGTTCCCAAACCCCTCCTCAGCGCGAAGCTAATCTGCGCTGATTGGACCGATGACAGCCTGCTGCGATTGGTCGACACGGACAAGGCTTCAGCGCGAGACAGAGTGAAATGCCCAGCTGGTAATCAACTATATAAAAGTAGTCACAGTGCACACACGCTTCATAGTGTAAGGCTTTTTTCTCACACACACACACACACACACACACACACACACACGCACACACACACACACACACACACACACACCTCCTCAGAAGAACTGGGGAGATCGACGCGAGTCTCCTAGCCACTTTACCTGCTCTTTTTCTCTCTTTTTCTCTCTCTCTCTCTCTCTCACACACACACACACACACACAACGCTCCTCAGAAGAACTAGGGAGAGCGACGCGAGTCTCCTAGCCCCTAGGCGTCACACACTCGACCTGCTCTTTTTCTCTCTCTCACACACACACACACACACACACACACACAAACACACACACATCACGCTCCTCCTCAGAATTAGGGAGATCGACACGAGTCTCCTGTCTCCTAGCTTACTATGGCCATAGCAACGACAAACGGCAGTGGAACGCGAGCTCACAAAAGCATTTAACGTTAAATCCATAAACAAAGCGGCACGTGTCGCGTTTTCAACGTGGCTTACATGCGATAAGAGAATATAAAGAGTAACCGCGTGTACTGTACCAGGTTAACAAGTAACAAAACACAATAAATACATAATTTGCAAGCTAGAGTAAACGAGGCAACAATTTTAATCGCACTTACTTACACTAGTGAATAAACCTCAACCACTGACTCTTCACTGTTTCATCTTTGGGTAGAGACTGTCAATATTATCCATCTGAGCACAGCGTGACTTCATTCGACCGGCGGCGTCTGTGTGTGTGTGTCTAGTGTTTTTTCTGTGTTAGTGGGCCTGGTTTGCGCGCGTAACTACTGGCGAGGCTTGTGTTTCGTAGCCGCGTCATCGCGAAACACCTAATGACTCGTTGTCAAGACGACTCGTTTGAAGCACTATGAGTCGACTCCTTTATAGATGAATCAATAGTTTTAAACACTGTACACTTACAGATTTAAGCCTTAGCTGGATATTTCACTTCACTTAGAGCTGTGTTACACACTACATGGAAGGGCATTTTCAAAAACCCATAATATGGGCTCTTTAATCCTCAAGTTTTATATGAGAATTGTGTCCTCAATCAGGTGGAAAGGATTGTAAAGGATCCAACTCATTTTTTGTTTCCACATTACGAACTGCTTCCCTCTGGTAGAAGATATAGAGTCTCAAAGTGTAGGTTAAACCGTTATAAGAAATCCTTTGTACCTGTATCAGTGGGTTTATTTAATAAGAGTCTATCTTAATTAGCAGTATACATTTTGTAACTGTTGTATTCTGTATTGTTTTTATTGCTTGTTTTTAGTGAATGTCTGCAGCAATATGGCGATGCCCATAACAAATTTCCTGTCAAGGACAATAAAGTTTTACTACTACTACTACTACTACTACTACTATTCACATTTTTTCCAGAATCGTGCAGCCCTATTTGAGAGTCTTCTTGTCTGTGTTTCTGATCATCGTCTTGCTGAAATGTGCACCCTGGTTTCCTCTTCATCCTCCTGCTAATGTAGATAACTCTAAATCGGACTGAAGCAGCTGATATTCATTTACTCTGAGGAAGGGCAGAGGGTTGCTTAAGAACTACTGAGAGATTTCAGCTGCTGTCTGGGCCTTCACTGCGCCTCCCTTTCTTCATGTGTTCAATACGTTTTCCCTGTGTCATTTCATTTTATTACGCATAACTTCATTTGTAAACTAATTAGATTTGTTTTCTTTGCATAGATGGATTTCTTTGGTTGTTACCAACATCCAGTGAAAAAGTTAACGGCACATTTAGAAATATGTTTTCTGAGAAAAACAGTGACATGCTCAATACTTATTTCCCCCGCTGTGTGAATGTGATGTTCTTGAGCAGAGCAATATTTGACCTTATTTTGCCAGAGAGTGACGTTTCCAAATCCTCCGGTTCCCAGTCGCTCCTTCAGTTCCCAGGGACCGCACGTCTGTGGCTGCATTGAGGGCGGACGGCTCATGATGGCCCCTCACACACACACACACACACACCCTGCAGAAGAGAACAACATCTGTCTGCATATCTTATATTAAAAACACACAGATCCAGCATATATTTATTTAGCTCATGCCCTGAATTGTATTAACCCAACACTTGGGTTAGATATGGACAAACCTAACCATTAGATGAATTTTTTCAATATATATATATTTTTAACGCAACGGTTCAATTTGTACATATTTGACCCAACATTTTTATAGAGTGTATAAGGACCAATTAAATCTCTGCAAGCTCTCGTCTGAAAATTAATGTTTTATTAGGACAATAAAATTATTATTATTACTTTAAATAATAATAGTATAATTATTATAATCATTATAGTTGTTGTTTTAATTTTATTTATGGATTTTATAATAATAATTATAGTAATAATAATAATTATTATTATTTTTATTATTATTAATAATAAAATACTGTGATTCTGTAGCTTTTTTTATTATTTAAATATATTTAGTAACTACGTAATAAATTTGAACGTTATTAATTTATTAGAATGTTATTGAATTGGTCCAAAAAAATGCTGGGTCAAATATGGACAAACCCAACCACTGAATAAATTTGTTTTCAATTAAATAATTTTTTTTAACGCAACAGTTGAATTTGTACATATTCGACCCAATATTTTTTTAGAGGGTATAAGGACAAATGATATCCCCAGAAGCTCTCGTCTGAAAATTAATGTTTCTTAGGACAATAAAATTATTATTTTTACTTTAAATACTAATAGTATAATTATTATAATTATTATTGTTGTTATTAAATAAATTTGTGGATTTTTAAATAATAATAATAATTGTTATTATTACAAATATTATTATTAATAATAAAATACTGTAATTCTGTAGTTTTTTTTTTTTTTATTTAAATGTATTTGGTAACTACGTAATAAATTTGAACGTTATTAATTAATTAGAATGTTATTGAATTGGTCCAAAAAAATGCTGGGTCAAATATGGACAAACCCAACCATTGGATTAATTTTTTTCAATTAAATATTTTTTTAACACAACAGTTGAATTTGTACATATTCGACCCAATATTATTTTTAGAGGGTATAAGGACAAATGATATCCCCAGAAGCTCTCGTCTGAAAATAATGTTTTATTAGGACAATAAAATTCTTATTATTACTTTAAATACTAATAGTATAATTATTATAATCATTATTGTTGTTGTTTTAATTTTATTTATGGATTTTATAATAATAATTATAATAATAATAATAATTATAATTTTTATTATTAATAATAATAAAATACTGTGATTCTGTAGTTTTTTTATTATTATTTAAATATATTTAGTAACTATGTAATAAATTTGAACGTTATTAATTTATTAGAATGTTATTGAATTGGTTTAAAAAAATGCTGGGTCAAATATGGACAAACCCAACCATTGGATTAATTTTTTTCAATTAAATAATTTTTTTTAACACAACAGTTGAATTTGTACATATTCGACCCAATATTTTTTTTTAGAGGGTATAAGGACAAATGATATCGCCAGAAGCTCTCGTCTGAAAATTAATGTTTTATTAGGACAATAAAATTATTATTTTTACTTTAAATACTAATAGTATAATTATTATAATTATTATTGTTGTTATTAAATAAATTTGTGGATTTTTAAATAATAATAATAATAATTAATATTATTATTATTATTAATAAAATACTGTAATTCTGTATTTTTTTTTTTATTTAAATGTATTTAGTAACTACGTAATAAATTTGAACGTTATTAATTAATTAGAATGTTATTGAATTGGTCCAAAAAAATGCTGGGTCAAATATGGACAAACCCAACCATTGGATTAATTTTTTTTTCAATTAAATACATTTTTTTACACAACAGTTAAATTTGTACATATTCGACCCAATATTTGTTTTTTGAGGGTATAAGAACAAATGATATCCCAAGAAGCTCTCGTCTGAAAATTAATGTTTTATTAGGACAATAAAATTATTATGATTACTATTTGTACAATCATTATTATTTTCTTATTTTAGAATTATCATGTTTTAACTATTGTAATTATTGTTTTCTTTAGTTTATTTTTAATTAAAATGCATTTAGTAGCTATACATAATTAATTAGAAGGTCATTAATTAATTTGAATGTTATTGTATTGGTCCACACTAAAACAAATTTAGTTGTTTTAACCCAATGCGGGGTTAACTATGGACAGAATATATGGAATCAAATATATGGAATATTTTCAATTAAATGAAACATTTTTTAACCCAACAGTTGGATTTGCCCATATTTGACCCAAGGTATAAGGACAAAATATATCTCTGGAAGCTCTCGTCTGAAAAATAATGAACTATAATGTTTCATTAGGGCAATAAAAGTATTATTGCTTTTAATATTATTACACTCAATGCCAGGTTATTTTAACTCAAATTGGGTAAAATATGGACTAACCCAAACATTGGGTTAAATTTAGTCCTATTAATTTATTTAAAAAAAATCCTAATAATAATTATTTATTTAAAGGCGCTTTTCTGGCAACTAAGGAACATCGCAAATACAATTAACCCAGCAGATGAGTTAGTCCCTATTACACCCAGAATTGGGTTGAAATAACCTGGCATTTTTTAGAGTGTATAATTATAATTATTATTATTTCAATTTATTAATGGATTTTATAATAATAATAATTATTATTATTAAAATACTGTGATTATTGTTTTTAGTTTGTTAAATTAAATATATTTAGTAACTACATAATTAATTAGAATGATAATGAAAAAAATGCTGGGTTTGAACCCAACGTTGGGTTAAATATAGAAAAGTATTATATAGATTAAATGAAAAAATAACTCATTAACACTTCTGTCTATAAATGTTAAAACAACCCTGCATTTATAGAGTGTTTATTACTATGTATTTGGTTCTGTTGAGTGTATTTAGAGTGTATTTAAATATACAAACTACACAATAAGAGTCCACATCCTCATTCAGATGACTAAAAAACTGATTTAAAATAATAAACACTATTAAAAGTGTTAAATATGTATATTATGCAACTTTGATGAATGAAACACTTCTATATAACCAGTACATTTTTACACACAAAATCAGATTAACATTGACATATAGCTGCTGAATTACAATAAATACTATCAAAATATGATCAGTTTAGGATGTAATTATTATTACTTAGTAACTATGTAATTAATTCAAAATGTATTGTATCCATTCACTTCTATTCACATATTCCATAGAGCTGTTGAATGTTGAATACAATAGTTATTATTAAAAGTGTACTTATTGTTTTCTTTAGTTTATGGATTAATTATTATTTTTCAGGAACTGTGTATAATTGTTATTGTTTACTATGTAATTAATTAACATGGAATGTTATTGTATTAGGTCTACTTATTTGACTTGTTTTAAGTGTACTTAGATATACAAATTATACAATTAAGAGTTCATATCCTCATTTTGACAACTTAGAAGCTACGATTTAAATATAATGAATGAAGCACTTTTTTGTAACCAGTACATTTTTGTACACAAAATCAGATTAAATTGACATAAAGCTGCTGAATTTGTTGAATACAATAGTTATTATTAAAATTATAATTATTGTTTTCTTTAGTTTATTGATTAATTATTATTATTTAATAACTGTAATTAATTAGAATGTTATTGTTTTAGGGCTATTATGTATTTGGTTCTGTTGTGAGTGTATTTAGAGAGTATTTAGATATACAATACAATAAGAGTCTACATCCTCATTCAGATAACTAAAAAACTGATTTAACATAATAATCACTTTTTAAAGAGTGTTAAATATGTATATTATGCAACTTTAATGAATAAAACACTTGTTTTTTTTATAACCGGCACATCTTTGTACACAAAATCTGATTAAAGTTATATACAGCTGCTAAATTACAATAATAATTATTAAAATATGATTACGCCTGTAATTTTTGTATATTTATAATGTAATTATTATTATTTAGTAACTATGTAATTAATTAAAAATGTATTTTATTCATTCACTTTGAACAAAAATCTAATAGTATAAAGTTTTATACAGCTGCTAAATTACTATAGTTCTTATTAATAATTACAATTTTTGTCTATTTTAGTTTACGGATTATTATTATTTAGTAGTAATTAATTAGAATGTTATTGTTTTAGGTCTATTATGTATTTGGTTCTGTTGTGAGTGTATTTAGAGAGTATTTAGATATACAATACGAGTCTACATCCTCATTCAGATAACTAAAAAAACTGATTTAACATAATAATCACTTTTAAAAGAGTGTTAAATATGTATATTATGCAACTTTGATTAATAAAACACTTGTTTTTTTTTTATAATTGGTACATTTTTGTACACAAAATCAAATTAAATGTACATGCAGTTGCTGAATATCAATAAATAATATTAAAATTGATGGTTCTTGTTTAAGTTTGATGTAATTATTATTATTTATTAACTATGTAATTAATTAAAAATGTATTGTATTCATTCACCTTTTCTTTCTACAAAAATCAATTAAAGTTTCATAAAGCTGTTGAATACAATAGTTATTATTAAAAATTGTAATTGTCTTTAGTTTATGCATTAATTATTATTATTTAGTAACTATGTAATTAATTAGAATGTTATTGTATTAGGTCTATTATGTATTTGGTTTCTATTCTGAGTGTATTTAGATATACAAATTACACAAGAGTCACACAATAAGGGTTTATGGATTAACTAATTTATTTAGTAACTGTGTGTTATCGTTTAGTAATTATGTAATTAATTAGAATGTTGTTGTCTTAGGTCTATTATGTATTTGGTTTCTATTCTGAGTGTATTTAGATATACAAATTACACAATAAGAGTCACACATTAAGGGTTTATGGATTAACTATTTTTATTTAGTAACTGTGTGTGTTATTGTTTAGTAACTACGTAATTAATTAGAATGTTATTGTATTAGTTGTTATAGTTATTGTATTGTTTTGAGTGTACTTGGATATTCAAATTATACAATTAAGAATCAATATCCTCATTTAGACAACTTAAAAGCTAGGATTTTAATATATATTACACAACTTTGATGAATGAATCACTTTCGTTTTTAATAACCGGCTCCTGATAAAGCTTTGTACACAAAATCAGATTATCTTAATGCTTCTTACAGCTGCTGCATTACAAAATAACTCTACCTAAGTATAGTTCATATATGTTTAAGATTGTTTATGTGCGATAACACAGCTCGTGTTTACTGGAAGTCATCGTGTCGTGAATGTGAAGTGATTTTACCTGCTGCTGCAAGACTGGATCTGACCGCCAAAATACACTTTTCTCCGTCTCACAGCTGATTATTCCCGCGACTTTTACACATTTGAGGGATTTGTTCGGTAAATCAGATAGTAAAGGGGTTTGTGATTGTGTTTGAAAGCAGAAGAGCGCTGAGTTTCTCTACTTCCTGAAACTTTCTTTCCGCCGTAAACACCGTAAAAGCGCAGACTCGAAAAGAGAGACTTCCGTACTTTCAATAGCCTACTGTACTGTACGTACTGCATACTAAACATACTTCACCAATAGTTATTATTACCTACATAAAAGATACTACAGTAATTATATAGTAAGTACTATGATGTTTTGAACCATAAAGTTCTTTAATTAATCTGTTCTTGAATTAATAAATACACATTACATTAGTATTCTATTATAAATGGTACTTGTTTTCTTCTGCACTGTATACAACACTATATAATGGAGGTGTGTTAAGGAGCATTGCTGGTGTGTTGATGTTTTGAAGAACTGAAATACACCATGCCATTGACCGACTGAAACCCGCTCTAAAATCCAATCAGTGGTGTAGTCCTATAAAAAAGGTGGTGTACTATTAAACCCGACCCACATTTGAAATGAAAGCAAAGAAAGGACGAGAAAAAAAAAAAATAAATAAATAAATAATATATATATATATATATATATATATATATATATATATATATATATATATATATAAATATATATATATAAATATATATATATATATATTCATTATATTCATTCATTATATTCATTTTTTGGGAGAACTATCCATTTAAAAATATGTAAACAAATTTGTTCGTTTTAAAGGGAGATGCTAATAGTCCTATTTAATGATTTATGTTTAGCTATGTTAGCTATCAGTTTTCATATCTAAATTAAAGGGGACTGAGGCGACCTTGTAGTAGTGTACAGTTCATGAGCTAAACTTTTTGGGGGGCTGAATAGAAATATTGGAGGGCTAAAGCAACGCCCGCGCTATTTTCTCAATTTACCTGAGCGTTTCAGCGAGGCATCGCCATTCAGTTGACTTGTGGTCTTCGAAAAGCTCACGAAATTTTCTTACAGCTGCTGCGGTCGTCAGAGGGAGGGGAATGGCCAACTCAATCTCACGGCAATTCGTAACTTTTTTTTTAGTGGCTAATTCGTACGAATTCGTACAATCTAATTCGTACAATTTAGTACGATTTGCTCATCCTCCAATGACGGTTGGGTTTAGGGGTGGGGTTAGGTGCCACGCCTCCTTTTTAAAATCGTACCATCTCGTACGACTGAACTCGTACGAATTCGTACGAATTAGCCACTAAACTGTCGAAACGTAAAATACTTACGTTTTCTCGTGAGATCAGGCTGGAATGGCTCAAGTTAAACAAAAATGCACCAATTGCAACAAATTACGATGCGAGTTAAACAAAACATTTGGTATACTGTATACAGGTAAAGAGGACGTGAATACATATAAATTAGGGAAGTTTAATCGGAAAAACAAGTGAGTATACCGAGGGTATACGCAATTATTGATCCTCAGAAGTCGTAATACTCAAACAGCTCATGGAAAAAAGTAAGCATACTGAGTATATGTGCGTATAGCCCCGACTACACCACTGGCGCCTATGCAGGTCCAAACGCTTGCACATTGCTGAATACACACAGGATGTGCAGCAATACACAAATATCTCTACAGATGAAAACAATTAAAGGGTTCAAATGTTACATAAATGATTATTTTCTACATAATTATAAAAACCACTGCCTCCATGCCTCATGTCACGGGGCTTTATTCAGTTTATTCATGAATATTTGCATAAGTATAATGTCTTTATTATTAGCAGTATTATTTATTATATGCATATTTATATCTGTTTTATTAAAAACTAGTTTAGATTTGTCCACCTGTCGGGTTTTGGTGACATAGCCTATGGATCACCATATAGGGTAATAGTACGTGTATCTGGAAATAGCCAAACTCTCGGGTGTAACAACTTAATCCAAACCATCCAGGAACCACACGGAGGACATCATCTTCCAAGGTGCTATTAAAGGGTCTGATCTTTGTGCTTACCATCGCCTGCTGTTCCCTACAGTGAAGATAACAGCATTCGCAAAAAGGGTAATGTGTTTGAGATGGAGGACGATCAAACATGTTATTGTCGCATAAACTTTTTAATCATCTCTCGGAAAACCCACAAACACTCAACACCCAACTTAGTTACCGCAGAAATCATTTTGATAGTCGAGCCTTGAAGCCTTTGACACTTGTAAGCTTGTGGGTGCAAGCTCTTATCGCCTCCCTGTACTGTACTGTATGCTAAACATACTTTATGAAGAATTATACCACATTGATTAAAGATACTACAGTAATTATATAGTGAATATACTATTATGTTTTTAACTCTAGTTTCTAACACACAACAACTATAGTAGGCCAATATAAACAGAATCAGAAACAGATTGCCAGGTATGTTCACACATACGAGGAATGTGTTTTGGTGACAGAGCTTCTACAGTGCAACAGGATTACAGAGACAGGACAAAAAACAGATAATAAATATATTTAAAAAATAGAAGTAAGTAGTGAATGCAAATATACAGATTAACAAGTGTATGTACGTGTTTATTACTATATACAACATTATATGTGCAGCTGTTATGTGCAAATTGGCATGTAAAGTGTGTTGTTAAATAAGTGTATATGTGTATAAAAGTGTATAGCAAGTAGTGATGTTGGTTCCACAATTATCATCATCAAGTGTTCATGAGATGGATTGCCTGAGGGAAGAAACTGTTTCTGTGTTGGGCTGTTCTGGTGCGCAGTGCTCTGTAGCGTCGACCAGAAGGTAAAAGTTCAGAGGCAGTGTGCTGGGTGTGAGGAGTCCAGAGTGATTTTGGCAGCCCTTTTGCTTGCTCTGGATAAGTACAGTTCTTGGGGAGTAGGAAGGGTTTGAGTAGGAAGGCAGTTCAAGAGAAAGAGGAGGAAGGAAGTTGGGAGGAAATTGAACTAGTTTTCTGCTGTACCGTATAAGACTCTCCTGTACTGTTAACTTAATTGAGTTGTGTTGGGACAGTAATTGTGTGGAACAGAGTGTAGCGAGTTCAGCTCATCAAATTATGAATGTTAATAATAACAAGTTATTATTTAAAAATGAATATTTGGGTTGACTTCAATGTTAATGGTAGCTGAATTAAATTTGCATTAAATTGAACCGCTCATCTGTTAGAGCCTACAATTTATTTGTCTATTAATTCAAAGATCAAGTAATTTCCTGGTCTGGAAAAATAATGAATCGTACTACATTAACTACAACCTGTAGCTTTATCTTTGAGTTCAAGTAACTTGATCTGTGTGTAAAAACAATTGATCTACGAGAGCTCATATGTTTAATAATAGGTACGAAAAGTACAGATAACACCTACATTTACAACATGCATGTGAGAGAGAGAGAGAGAGGGTGTGTGAGACAAAGGCCTGTTTCCACTGACAGGTACAGTACGTTATGGAACGGGTCGGTATGGGTCACCTTTATCAGCCTTGCATTTCCACTGCCTATAGGGTACCAATGGTGGGCATGGTGTACGACAGTATGACGTTTCAGTCAACGTCATTCTCGCTCGAGGAAATCTCGCACAAAGTAAAGCCGTACGGGTCGTTCACACTTCTCACAACGCATAAATAATTCTGTATAAATGTTTATTACTAACCTTTCCATGAACATGATTTGATTATAACTGCAGATCAATGACAGTGTGAAATAGCCTACTGTAATGTCTGCAATTATATAAAATAAATATATAAATACAGCTTATATGAACACATACAGACCCTTACAGTCTCTGATACGCTACCAACTACAGATAAACTACACACAGCATACATTTAGTCCTTATTTGGGTTCAAAAACAACACACAACATATAGCACACGGTCAGAGTAAACTTCTCATCTGTGTCTGTAATCTTCACCAGCACATGTAACCTCTGTTAGAGAGTAATTCAGTCATTCTGAGTTCATCATAGTCAAAAGGTGATGATAATAGTTAAACTTGGTAGTTTGTTCATGCTTTAGTTTGGTAAAAGAATCATTTACTTCTGTGTTTTTTTCAGGCGTATCTCTCGCGTTTGTTCATTTCTGAAAGACCTTCCTTATTTCAAATATAGACGCACATGAGTGATCGCGAGCTCTTTGGAGAAAGTGAAACCGTTTGCACTTTTATTCGGTCTTTTAAAACAAAAACAGGACACAGATTTTGTTCTTATTGACTTTGTGGCTGTACATCAAAACGACAACAAGGTTAGTTTGAGCCTGGGTCAACATGGCTCATTATTATATGCATATAGTATTACGATGTAACGTCTTGGCTGTGTATTTAAAGATGGCGGTTTCTTTGTTTTCATTCTTCTGCTTGTGTATGCATCAGAATCAGAATCAGAAAGAGCTTTATTGCCAGGTATGTTCACACATACTAGGAATTTGTTTTGGTGACAGAGCTTCTACAGTGCAACAGCATTACAGAGACAGGACAACAAACAGATAATAAATATATTTTAAAAAATAGAAGTAAGTAGTGAATTCAAATATACAGATTGACAAGTGTATGTACATGTTTATTACTATATGTAACGTTATATGTGCAGCTGTTATGTGCAAATTGGCATGTAAAGTGTGTTGTTAAATAAGTGTATATGTGTATAAAAGTGTATAGCAAGTAGTGATGTTGGTTTCGCAATTATTATCATCAAGTGAGTGACGTTTCTGTGTAAACAATAGCGTTCAGCTGCGCGTCTAGCTCTGCTTTTTGGTACCCTTTTTACAGTGGAAACAGCCATAAAAGTGTACCGAATTGTACCATACCACTCAGTGGAATCGGGCCAAAAAAGAACAGGGCCGAGAAGGCCCCATGAAACCAGAAAGGCAAGAGAAGGGTGAGAGTTGCAATTCAACATCAATAACCTAAAACCAATCATCAAAGAAAACTGGAGCACTTTGTTTTAACAAAGGAAATGATAATCTAGCATATCTGATTTCTAAAGTCAAACTCGCATGGTTTCTTTTGTCTATGGCTTGGCCCACACGGAATCTGCACGCGCAGAATTCTGCAGATTTTCCTCAGATTTCCGCAGACTTTTAGTCCAACATTAATTCTGTGTATTTACTTGAGTAAATGTGTGTAAATCTATATTTATTCAGTTTTTTATTAATTGCAGTAATATTATTGACTAAAATAAAAATGTTCATCTAATTTATGTACAATGCAGTTTGTACAGTAATATTTTCTGTCTTTTAGTAGATATATTATATGAGAGACTTGCTTTGTTTACCAAATAAAGTGAATCTAATTGGATTTGCATTTTAAACATTAAATAAAAGTTTAAAAGATATAATTTTTTGTTTCACATATTAAGGTTTTAGTTATGATACTCCCAAAATAATTCAGCTTAAATCCGCAGATTTTTACCAAAATTCTCCGCAGAAATAGCAAAAAACGTCTGCAGATTCCGTCTGGCCCTGTCTATGGCTTACGCAGTGTGTGCTGGCTTGGATATCTGTTGATAATTCGCTGCTGTTGCTTCTCCATTCTGATGGGTTGATCAGCATTCCAGCGAGGTTATGAGTTGAGGGTGAAGGTCTATAAGGAGTGGAGAGAAGGCCGAAGCCTGGCCCCAGCTTGTGTGAGGGCCCAAGGGCCTAGGTCACATTTGGTGACCGAGTGAAGAGCCAGTACAGGATGAAGAAAGATGAGTGAAGAAGAGGGGAGCAAAAGGGTGTGAATTGGTCATAGCTGTGTTTTTTTTTTGGATCTTTGGTCCTGCCCACTGCCAGTTTAGCCAGTTATATATTTCAGCACTCCAGGTTGCCTTGATGGAAACTGCGTATTTGATTTATTCAATTAGTAAGGGTCTTAAAGAGCCCCTAATATACATTAAAAGGATCATATTTTGGCTTTAAGGGTCTCCAACAACTTGCAGATATGCATGTAAGGTCAAAAAACACTTTCATTGTCTTATAATACGCATTATCTAATTATCCCGGCGACTCTCATATGATTCGTTCAACGATTCATTTGTTCCCAAACCCCTCCTTAGCACGATGCTAGCCTGTGCTGATTGGATTGTTAACAGTCTGTTGCGATTGGTTGACAGCATTCAGCGCGAGACAGAGCGAAATGCCCAGCAAGGGTTATCAACAGTATTGAAGTAGTCAGAGTGCATAGTGTGTGTGTGTGAGCATACCTGCCAACTCTTCTGTTTTTACCGCTAGTCTCCCGTATTTCAGAAACACAATTAAATACATCATTTGCAAGATAGAGAAAACAATGAGGCAACCATTTTAATCACACTTACTTACATTTGTGAAATGGAGGAAGAAACTGCCAGAGCTTGACAGGAACTTCCATGGATCAAGTCCCACACATCAATAGTCTTTTCTGATCCTTCCTTTAACAAACGGCCGACGAATCCCCCGTTGTAAGCGTGTAGATTACTGAAGCACTCGTCAGAAAAATGAGGGCTATAATGCTGCGGTATTTTTGCAAAAATAAACCTCAACCACAGACTCTTCACAGTATCATCTTTGGGTAACTTTCATCTAACTTTCCCCTCACACTTCCAATAATATCCAGCTGAGCACAGCGTCTTCACAGCAGGGCTCAAGTTTCGTATCGACGTCACGCCGAAACGGCTAAAGACTCGTTATCGAGACGATTCATTTGAAAGTACTATGAGTCGACTCTTTAATAAATGAATCAACAGTTTTAAACTCTGTGCACTATCAGATTTAAGCCTTAGCTGGATATTACACTTCACTTAGAGCTGTGTTACACACTACATGAAAGGTCTTTCTCAACAACCCATAATAGGGGCTGTTTAAAAGTGTGCATCCACAATGGAAATGCGACCTTTGGTGGACAGTAGCAGACTCTGAAATGAGACGCAGATTCAGAGTTCCACATGAGGTTATTAATTAGCAAATAAAATATATATATTATGAGCGTAAAGATTAGGTGAGCTGGTTACATTGTAACCCCGTGTCTTAACAACACGCTACGTGACAAGATTTGCAGTGATAAGCACTCCTTTTATTATTGAAAATATGCCTTCTATTGCGTGCCGCTGCTTTTATTATGAACATTAATAAATCAGCCTTTAGGCTCTAGTTAGGCACACTTCTCTTGATGTTGTTAATCTGGCAACCTGCGCTTGCATTTGTTTTGAACCAGGCGTACAATTCCTAGTTCAACCACTGGGTGTCAAACTTACATTCTGCATCTTTAAATAGGGTTGCTAATGCCACAACTCCGGTGCTAAGTTGGCCAATGGCAAGTTGCCTTATAGCCAGTGTTATGGCCCTTTGTTTATGTCTGGTGATTTACATATACTTGTGGAATTGTGCCCATAGAGAAATGTTAAAGATTTTATCATCTCAACATGCGATACAAGTACCAAAATACAATGCATAAAGTAGTGGCTTTTTTAAAAAGGGTCCAGTTCTGTTCACAAGTGAGTGTGAAAGGCTTTGAGGCTCGCCGATTAGATGGTTTCTAGTAGGGTGTAAGCTGGTATCACCTCCCGGTAGGGTGAGTTTGTGGGTTTCCGAGTGCTGCTTAAATTTATGTGACAATGAAATATGATTGATCTTCCTCTATCTCCTACAAGAGTTTTTTTTACAGTGTATAATGGTTCGAAAACACTAGTATTTGCTACACCCTACTTTAACACCCTACTTTAAAACATTTTAACACCTTACTTTGCAATTTAGAGTGTTTATGTACATAAAACGTAAATTGCAAAGTTTAAACTTGTTATTTAGAAGAAATGTCATCAGTAGTTTAAGGAATTAAAAGAAACGCATTTACTCAAACACAACTATAAATCATTAAAAGATTTCTATTACTTCTCAGCTGAAGGAAGCAGCTTTAACAGATTTTGAAGAGAGTGGATAAATAGCTGTGCTTTTAAATCACCGATATGTTGTGCATTATATACAGTAAATGTAAATGCTTTCAATGTTTTCAATCTTTGCTTTAATCACTCATTGTTATGATCACTTCCTCAGAGAGCGAGTTGCTGATGATGATGATTTCCTGCAGTGCCACCCTATATGAGGACAGATTTACAGACACAACCTTGCTCAGCCTTAAAAGTAAAAAAAATAGAAGTTGTTTCCTGCATTTGTTTTACTTTTCTCTTCTTTTAAGTCTACAAATTTCTACTCATTTATTGTAGGTTTAATGGGTTAATTCAAATGTATTAAATTAATTATTAAAGCATTATTATTACAGTATGGTATACAAACGTTGTACAATCACTTTTATTTGTGGGATAATATCAGAGACTGCAAAAAAGGCTTTTCTTACTTGTAGTTTTGTCTTGTTCCTAGTCTAAATATATAGAAAAATATAGAAAAACTCCTTTTCTAGACTAGTAAAAAGTCAGTAGCCAGATTTATGGCTCCTTGTTCATATCTGGTGATTTACATATGCTTGTGGAATAGCACCCATTGAGAAATCTTAAAGATTTTATAATCTCAACATGTGATACAAGTACCAAAATACAATGCATACAGTTGTTCTTTAAACCAAATTAGCTGTGCACTATACCAAGCACTTCTGTGATGTTGTTTGAATGCAAGACGTTAAGCAATACTTCTAAAAGTTTTAATACAAAGAAGATTAATAAACCACCAGTAAATCATCAATAAACTCTATTTAACACAGACAAAGCATTCTACCTAGGTCAAAAAGAAAATGAACATACACACACAAACTCATTACATACATTCCAGAATAAAGTAATGGGTATTTTAAAACGGGTCCAGTTCTGTTTTGCACTATAAGGAGTCTCACAATCTCAGCAGCGCAAATCTTTCTCCACCCTGTGCATTAACACTAAGAGCCCTATCATACACCCAGCGCAGTAAAGCGCAAGATGTATTTGCCGTGATTTGTTGCTATTTTCAGGCCAGCACAACAGTGATTTTTCACGTTTTGCCCCAAGGAGGTGTGTTAAGGCACATTGTTGACGTGTTGCTATTTTGAAGAACTGAAATACACCACGCCATTGACCAGCAATAAGCTGCTCTAAAGTCCAGCGCAGAGTGCGTTAGTTATGCGCCTATGCAGGTCCAAACGCTTACACATTACTTAATTCACACAGGTTGTACAGCAATACACAAATATCTGTATCTATGAAAAGAATTAAATGATAAAGGTGTTACATAAATTATTATTTTCTACATAAATATAAAAGCCACTGCCTCCAAGCCTTCATGTCAGGGGGCTTTATTCAGTTTATTCATGACAATTTGTATAATGTTATTATTATTAGCAGAATTATTGATTATCTGCATATTTATATCTGTTTTATAAAAACAAGTTTAGATTTGTCCACCTGTGGGGTTTTGGAGACGTCTGCATCACCATATGGAGCATAAGAACAGGACGTGTGTTTGGATATAACTCAGTGTTTTGACCACACTTCATTATTATTGTTCATTTATTCTTTTGCTGGAGATTAGAACTGAATTTAGAAATAGTTTTGACACAAATATTTGCGCTTAACAAATAAAATTAAATATATCGGCTAATGGATGTCTTCAGTAGAGTGAGTTTCCACCGTTTCCTTACTTCACCAAAGTAAAGGAGTAAAGTAAAGAGTAAAAGTAAAGAGGCTGAATGGAGGAGGCTCGTTCTTTATCCTCGCGCTGCAGATGCTCTGTTTAACTGTTTTCTCTCTAGTGATGCGTTCAGATTTTCCTCTTACAAAGCCCGCCATGTAAATAGCAAATTCACCATAGCGTGACGCAACTGACTCATAAAGCGAATGTGAGATGAGACTCTGATTGGTTTAATGCATGTTATGCTCAAAACACACCCAGAACTCATTAAGAGAATAAGCACAACCCTGTTAGACCATGCACTGGGGCGCAGAGCATATTTATCCATCTTTAAAATAGCAAAAGTGGATTCGAACACGACCTTAATGCTTTTGCACCATGCACTTTAGACTTTGTGCTTAGATCGTTAAAATAGAGCCCTAAAAGGGGAAGAAACTAAGACTCTCGCATGAAAAAACTTAGTCCAAACCATTCAGGAACCACATGGAGGACATCCTCTTCCAAGATCATGGAATCTCTCATTTTGTGTGCCAGAAATGGGTCTGACGTTCCTGCTTACCATCGCCTGCTGTGAGGATAACAGCATTTGATGAAGGGCAATGTGTAAGAGATGGTGGAAGATTAAACATATTTCATTTTCACATAATCTTTTATAGCAGCTTCTTGGAAACCCACAAACTGAGAGGTGATAAGAGCTTACACCCAGCTTAGAGTTGCCACAAGAATCATTTTGATAGTCGAGCCTCGAAGCCTTTCACACTTGTAAGCTTGTGGGTATAAGCTCTTAACGGCACCCGGTGGGAGGAGTTTGTGGGATTTCCAAGCTAAAAAAAGTAAAAATATTGTTTATCTTTAGAATTTATGTCAAAATTAGTGAGTTTTTCCTTAAAAACAGCAAAATAATCTGCCAATGTACTGTAAAATCTGTAAAATATACAGTAAAAAATACGACTGCTGTGGTTGACGGTACTGTTATAAATATTGAACAAACTGTAAAATAAATGTCAACATTTATGTCATTTACGTTAAACAACTGATTATTATTTATTTATAATGTTAAAACACCAGTGCGACATGCAGGGAATTCTGGGACAACTCAATTTACGGTTATTCACCGTATATATTAAAGGAAACTTACTGTTAACCAGTTTACAGATTTTTTTTTTCTGTAGCATTTTTATTGTTGAAATCACAGCCATTTTTAACAATGTAAATAATATAATCTAATATAAAAATACAAAATCAAACAAAAAGTGCTCTGGGGTAGCTCAAATAACGTGTTGGTGCTCTTTTGGCAAGGGATTCATCAGAACAAACAGCAAAAATCTGTCCAAGGCACTCGAAAAATGTGGAAAAAATATTGAAAGATGTGGAAAAAATATATAAAAAATTCATTGGAGTGCCTTGAACTGATTTTTGCTGTTTAATATAATCTTGTTTTCAGTTTAACATAAGTTTATTTTACTTTCCTTAGTTAATTGTCAGCTTATTTAGCTTTTTTAAGCAAAAACTTAATTTTGACCTTTTACTTTTGTAGAGAAAACATTAGTTTTTTAATTGTCTAGAAAATGCTTCTTGATGTTTAGAGATTTGGACTAGAAACATATAATCATTATTAATCATCATTAATCATCATTATATATATATAATCATTTTATTACGTTCTAAATAATATCCATAAACTAGCAGTTTTCCATATTTTGTTTCCATTATTGACTTTTGAATTGCATTATGGGATCTTGATCTTTCTTCCAGCAACTTTATTGAAAATCTTGAAAGTGACTTTTATTAACATATTTAATAGTTTAACGTGCTATATTGTCTGGGTTGGTGTTGTATATTAGGTTAGGTTATACGTAAGGTTAGGTTACTTTAGTTATACCTGAAGGTAGATTTGGTTTGCAGTCAAGAAGTCCTCATTTCATAACAGTGCCACACAAAAAACTACATAGTGACAATAACAAATGGACATAAAGACATAAAACATAAACATATACAAAAAACTCTCTTTAATAAATAAATAAAAAATAAAGAATAAATAAATAATCTCTTCAAGTGTCCAGTGCCCCCCCCACCCCCAGATAAATAGGTGTTTAAAACAATCTATAAAGTGTTAAATGTACAAGTCACAGAAACACTTCTGCTTTAGTCTATGCCTTATTTAAATGTCTCATAGCTACTGTTATAATACTATTTTTGTATCGCTTAAAATTGAATTTGTAATTCTCTTTAGCTGCCTGATGTTCACAGCTTACAAAAACCTGCCAGCAGATTTTCTGTTGTTTTACAGACTTATTTCTCTAGATATGATTTCTTACACATTATATTATTTCACACTACTGAAATGTCAATAAAAGTCACTTTGTTAAACTGTAGAGTTGAGTTTTCAACATCAGAAATCGACAGAGCAGAGATCAACATCCCATAATGCACTTCACAACCGTAAATACACTGAAAATGAATCCCCTATTATGGAAACTGTTCATTAACTGATATTTTTTAGTGTATAGGGCTTACTTGTGGACTGAAAAATCATACTTCAGTTAAAATACCATTACTTGCTTATATGTATTGCAAGTAGAGTAAAAGTATCTGTTGTAAATATTACTTAAAGTAATATTTAAAGTAGACCTTTCAAAAGTACTCAAGAGTATAGTGAGTATTACGTTTTACACCATATAAAAAGCTGATGTGTTTACATGTAATTTGTGCATGTGTGTAAACGTAACATTCTGTAGTGCATTTAATTATTGCCCAGCAGGCACACAACGTCATAAGACGTTAATATTAGGTTAGATTTAGGCCGTGATGCGTCAGGTGACCAAAATTCCATGTCTAGCCAGCGTCTAAGGACAAGGTAATTTTAATGTCCAATAATGACGTCGATTTTAGGTTGTGTTAGAAAATGACTAAAATCCAACGTCGAGCTAACATCTTAAACCAACGATATAATGATGTAAAATACTGACATTTAATTCATCAGGTACGGCAACCAAAATCCAACATCTGATAGACGTCATATTGATAACATCCACTCAACGTCAAGCTGTAACATTATTAGGCGTTAATATTTGGTTGATTTTAGGTTGGACATTGACGTCTGACGTTGGGTTCTGATGTCAACCCAATTTTCAATTCCTAACAAAATACAACATCCCCACAACATTGGGGTACAACGTCAATCTGACGTCATGTTGGCGTCTTGTGCCTGCTGGGTGTTTAAGGTCATTTTGATCATCATACAGTAAACATCCGTCATCTTTTCATCAGTGACATGCATCTAAACAGTCTTTCGGTCAATGCTTGTAAAGATTTTGGGCATATGTAAAAAATTTATTGTTGAGAAAACATAAAAAAACAAGGCAACTTGATGCAGTAAGAGCTTTGAGTCGTCTCAACAACAGTTTTTTTAGTTCTTCATAACAATATTTTGTTCAGCTAACATAATTTAGTTTATTCATGCAATGCTGATTATTGTATTTTACTAATTAAGATATTCTTGTCACATCAACTGAAGCAACAGTTTCTGCTATTGAGTCAATTCATTTTTTTTGTTTAGTGGATGATTTTTTTCAAATTTACAAAATATGTAAGTAATTAAAGTAGATTTTACTTATTTTACTTACAAATGACAAACACAAACCAAGCGGCAACCTCCCGCTCTCCCTCGGGAAGCCAATACAGAAGTAACTAAAACTGCAATTCATCGACTCGTCTTGGGGGGCTGGCTTCAGGAAGTCCAGGTCATTTCTGACTGCAATGGGAGATCAGTAATCATTTATAATGTTCTTTAGACCCGTAAAGCACTCCAGAATCTGACAGATTGGTTAGCTGTAGGGTCTAGAACAGTCATCTGAAGCGTTATCATACAGTGTTATGCTGGAGTTCATCAATAGTCTTGCATTTACTAACACACACTATATCTGAAGTGTTTGGACGTATTTTGCGTTTTCCTCCTGTTGAAAACGTCATAAGAACAATGTTTAGTGGCTCAATGTTTTACTAGCAGTGTTTTTAAAAGTCTAAACACTTTATTGATATAGTGTACTGACATGTGGTCAGAACACAAACGAGTCGCAGGTAATAAAGTATCAAGCGTTTCTCCCAAAGTAAAGTCTGTCTGCCAGCTCCAAGCAAAATGCCAGCAGGTGTCTGTAGCTCCGCCCACTCTCCGCCTCTTTGCCCTTGTTTGGTATCCCGCCGTGGGTGTGATGACGCACGAACAAAATTGTGCCGGTTTGCAGCGCCTACTTGTAGCTTCTTTTGCGCTCTTCAGAAAGCTATGGGTGACGTCACGGACACTACGTCTATATATTTTACGGTCTATGTCACAAACCTACTACTTCATTCAATCATTCATTCATTCATTCATTCATTTCCCTTCAGCTTAGTCCCCTTATTCATCAGGGGTCGCCACAGCAGAATGAACCGCCAACTTATCCAGCATATGTTTTACACAGCAGATGCCCTTCCAGCTGCAGCCCAGTACTGGGAAACACCCATTCACACTTCAACACCTGTACCACATGTCTTTGGACTGTGGGGAAAGCCAGAGCACCCTGGGGAAACCCAAGTGAACACAGGAATGCCAACCGACCCAACCGGGGCTCGAACCAGCAACCTTCTTGCTGTGAGGTGGCTGTGCTACCCACTGCGCCACCGTGTCACCCCTCTTACAAGCCACAGACAAACAAGCTTAGTTTTAGATTGTCGCGTCACGCATGCATGAATTATTTAAATATCAACATTCCTGTTCAACACAAAAATGTTTGTCCAGAAAACTCATGTGAACATGTAGACATGACATTTTAGCGAATATTGCTGACATAACTTATATTTTTATTTAGATCAATAGTTAGTTATATGTGTATTTTAGTTACATGTGTTGAGGTAGTTCATTATGATGTGATTTACCTTCTACAGTATGTGCGATTTGATTGGACAGCTATTGCAGGACTGATTTATCTAATCCCCAGAGACAGGAAAAAAATACAGTAGTGACTGCAGGTTGAAGGAAAGTAGTGGAGTAAAAGTAGTAATACTGCACTGAAAATGTACTCAAGGGAAAGTAAAAGTACATTTTTTTAATAATTATTTTTTAGGGGTTTGACCTTTATTGTAAAGGACAGTAGAGAGTATTGACAGGAAAGCATGAGGAGCAGAGATAGGGGAAGGATCGGCATAGGACCGCGAGGCGGGAATCGAACTCGGGGTCTCCGTGAGCACCAGAGTGCATGTGTCAACGCACTAACCACTACACCACTGGCGCCGACGGTAGTACTTGTTATTAAAACTGAGTAAAACTACTCAATTACAGTAATCTGAGTATTTGTAATTTGTCACTTTACACCACTGATAGGGCTCTGTACTTTCATGACCTTTTGCCATTTTCCATTTCCATATCCAAATGGGTCTGTAGCTCTCAAATGTCCATTTTACAAGAGCTATCCTGTCCCTAAATAGCATGTCCTGCGTCATTATGAATAATCTGCTCACTAAAAGTGAATCTAATGACTCTTTTGGCCTGAGAGATATAAAAGCCCTCAGATGTGGCCTGTGGAGACATCAGCACTGAGTAAACAGGGGGTAAACAGCTAATAAATCTTCTTAATCAGATGCTCTCAAGAATCGCATGTTGCCACATCTAAGAAACTCTACGGTCACTTGCGTAGGGCTGTTTGGTGACGCTCTATTATGGTCACTTGCTGGTCTTCTGGTGCGAGGGATGAAGATGTGACGTCCTGTGTTTACACAGAGACTTCCTGTTATCATGTATAACATTCGATGCTGCAAGGAGATAATCATTGTGTGTGTATAACATTGACTCATTCCAGAATTGCGAGTACACTTCATGTATTTTCCTTAAACGGGAAGGATATACAACCAATGTGTAATGTACAGTGAACTGAATCCATTATTAATGCAAAATAATGCATGTAGGAGGCCTATTATATTAAAAAAAACACTTTCATGAGGGGTTTACGTCTGCGAATATAACCAGCTTCTAATGATAATGCATTAATTGTTTTTTTATAATCACACTTGATAAAAGTGTGTTCTTTCCCTCTCAGTGCTTTACAGATTGTGCTGTCTTTTTATAACCAACAGAGTTGACCAGCTATAGAGACAGACACAAATGTATTTATTTTAAATCACAGAAATTACAAATAATGCAGAAAATAGATGTTTCATGCAAATGCTTATTTTACTTAGTAAAGTAAACTCCTAAAGATGGAAATTTTTACAATTATTTCATAATAATTCAAGCGGAATGTATGATTTAGGAAGCAGAGATGGTCAAAAATAGGTATTTAAGTGATTTTTTTATTAAGAAATTATCCCTAAATACAAAGCTTAGAGATATAATTTTTCTAAATTTATTGTTATTCAAACTTGTAACTTAATTATAAAATAAGCAGAGTGGGTAAAAACTGATCTTTTGTAAATATACAGTATGTATATTGCATATCTGCAAAACACCAGTAGGTGGCGACACACACACACACACACACACACACACACACACACACACACACATATATATATATATATATATATATATATATATATATATACACAATTGAAGTCAGAATTATTATTAAAAACGTTGGGTTACTTATTTAACCCAATAGTTGAGTTAAAAATATTTGGTGCTTTGTTGGGTTATTTTGAACCTTTGTTGGGTTATTTATATAAAAACTCAACCAGTTGGTTTAAAAATTTTGAATTTCAACAGTCAACTGATTTAACTGACAGAACAGCTGTATTTATATGCGTACGTAATGTTGTTTTTGCACTATAAAGTTTATTTTAGCTCTAACACAATAAAATGGTTATTTTTTTATCAAATAACCTCTCTGTGTCGTGTTTTTAGATCCGTTTCACCAGCACTCTTAATTTGATCATACAATCGTGCGCTTCATAACCGATCTACAGATAAAAGTGCTTTCTCTACCTCAGTGTTCATTTCTACAGTTTTTTTTTTCAGAGGAAATGACACACATAGTTAAGATATTAGTGGTTAAGCCACTTTTTGGCAAAATAACCCAACAAATTTGTTATTTTTGTAACTCAAATTGTTGGGTTACACTTAACAACTCGATGGATTGGGTGAAAATAACCCAACAGCAGGTCGGTACCAAAACAACCCATCATTGGGTTACCAGTTGGGTTATTATTAACCCAACTGTTTTAAGTAAGTGATAGCTGATTCATTTTATCTTTGCCATGATGACAGTAAATATTATTCGACTAGATATTCTTCAAGACACTTCTATACAGCTTAAAGTGACATTTAAAGGCTTAACTAGGTTAATTACGGTTAACTAGGCAGGTTAGGGTAATTAGGCAAGTTATTGTATAATGATGGTTTGTTCTGCAGACTATCGGGAAAAAATATAGCTTGAAGGGGCTAATAATATTGACCTTAAAATGAGTTTTAAAAAATTAAAAACTGCTTTTATTCTAGCTGAAATAAAACAAATAAGACTTTCTCCAGAAGAAAAAATATTATCAGACATACTGTGAAAATTTACTTGCTCTGTTAAACACCATTTGGGAAATATAAAAAAAAAGAAGAAAAAAACAAAGGGTTTGGGGGGCTAATAATTATATATGTGTGTGTGTATGTGTGTGTGTGTGTGTGTGTGTGTGTGTGTGTGTGTGTGTGTGTGTGTGTGTATGTATAAATATATGTATAATTATAAACTGGTAACCATTTATTCAACTTATTCATTCAGTAATTAATTCATATAAAATTGTACATATTCCTCTGCTATAGCACAGCAAAACACAGCATGTGACAAAAGTCACAGTGTCCATTGGTACATTCTCATGAGAGTTTGGGATTTGCCATAGATATATACATTAGATGTCGCCTACCCTGTTGTTGTCTATTGGAAGGAATGCATCAATATTGCCGCCATTTTAGTACAGGGTAGCTCTCCAATGAAATGAATGCGGGACCAAGCTGCAGTGGAGGACTGTGGCCATCTATATCTATGATCGGGAGTTTTCCTGGTGGTCAGTATGCAATTTTTTTTAAATTACGAAACTTATAATTTTACATCACTTTTCTACATTGATCGATAAGTGATCGCTTATCCCATTGATCGGCATTCCTGACAAAAAGCTTGTGTTTGTGTGTATGGAAATATACTATACACCCTCCCTGTTAAATTTGATCTTATCTGTGTCCTGAAACACACCCCCTTCTCCTGCTTTCACTTCTCATACTGATGGAGGGAGCGATTCGTTTGTGAATGAATCTCCGTTATGAATGACTCCTTCACTAGCTGACAATAATACAAGTTTCTGGCACCGCAGCATCTCGTTGACATATTTCTTTTGCTTTGTTTGCTGATTTTATTCAACAAAACTAGCATAAGCCGAGTGTTTAGTGCGAGCTGGTGCTACTTTGCCTTATGGTGAATGCAGTAGGTGACTGTATTATCATCAATAACCTTACCTGTTTTGCACAAAAGCTCATAACATACAAAAACGTAATAAACAAGATCTTACCTATGAAATGTTCTGCCTTTGTGCCTTGTTTTCCTTGTTTGCTCGTTACTACACCCGTACACAGCGCTAAAGTCCAGCATCTTCACGTAGTAACACTGTCTTGACTATTGCGGTTGAATGACACTTGTCCTGGGAGCACTGTACAAATATGGCGGCGCTATTGACCCATGCTCAGGGTCCGTATGTGATATCTAGTGTATATATCTATGGGGGTTTGTTATGAATCACTGAATTGCCCACAAAAACGATTCCTTCAACAGTTCTTTATGATGGAATGAAGCAAATGAGTCATTAAAACACTTACTGAATCACTAGTTTAATCAAATAAAAAATGTTCTGTAAGATCTGAGTTGATTTATATAGTATTACCTTGTTGTACTTGTGTTATACTGCAATAAAAAAGTAAAAACAAAAAAACGAATTAAGGGATGAAACAAATGAGTGAGTCAGTGAGTCATTCACTGAATCGATTCGCTCACAGAGAGCCGCTCCATTTATGAAAAACGCGCCAGTTTTGTAGCGGCTTTAATAGATATATTTTCATTCATTCATTCTTTTTCTTTTCAGTTTAATCTGGGGTCACCACAGCGGAATGAACCGCCAACTGTCAAGGTAATTGGTAATATTAAATCTACAATATAAGTTGCATGAAATTAATTACTGTTGATATTAATTTACTGTTGTGTAAAAGCAATACACAATCGAGCAAACATTTTGTCAACATCGTCCCAAATTAACTCTTTTGAACTATGCAAATAAAACTTTTTCATTCTGACCTTCCTTCACACACAGGGAAAACAAGACCAAAACCAAAACCAGTGGTCTGTAGGATGACGATTTAGGACGTCACAAGAGCTTTTCCCTTCAAAATATACGCACAAACCCGAATATACACCCACATAATAGTGGAATAAGCTACTAAACACATCAGGGGTTAGTGGTTAAAAGCACAGGCGCCCGAGGCAATTTACTCGTCTTTTTTGTTGACTTAATTTTCTGCTGAGGAAAGCACCGAGTTTTTTTATAACACTGACTCTGATGCTCTGACAGTGAACCAATGTAGTACTTAAATTAATCTGTTATGGTATTTTGCTGTGGTAATACAACAACTAGGGCGACACTGTGGTCAGCACTGTTGCCTCACAGCAAGAAGGTTCCTGGTTCGAGCCCCGGCTGGGTCAGTTGGCGTTTCTGTGTGGAGTTTGCATGTTCTCTCCATGTTGTTGTGGCTTTCCTCCTGGTGCTCCGGTTTCCCCCCAGTCCAAACACATGCGCTATAGGTGAATTCAATAAACTAAATTGGCCGTAGTGTACGTGTGTGAATGAGTGTGTATGGATGCTTTCCAGAGCTGGGTTGCAGCTGCAAGTGCATCCGCTGTGTAAAACATGCTGGATGAGTTGGCAATTCATTCTACTGAGGCGACCCCTGATGAATAAAGGGACTAAGCCGAAGGAGAATGAATAAATGAATATGACAGCCATATAAATATAATCAAATGACCTATTGAATGGTACATTATACTAAAATACACCAGTTTACTGTATTAAAAAGAGCTAAAGTATACCACAGCATTACATTTTATCAGAGCTGCCCACATGAAAACAAAAATACAAGTTATTTAAAGTAAATGCTAGTGTTTTTAAACCATAATATAGTACTTTAATTAGACTGCTGTGGTAATTTGCTGTGGTAATACGACAACTTTAGAAATATAAACAAATTACCCAAAAGGGCGAACACTAAAATACACCAATTCACTGTAGTAAAAGCTCAAGTATACTACTGAATATATTACAGTTTATCAGTTCACTATAGTTATTACTATAGTATGCTGTAGCATTCATTAATAAAGAGTTGGAAATACTATTAGCCTATACAGTGCTTAGCATAATTGAGTACACCTCATTTTAAACAGTATTTTTCTCCATTTCTCAGTGAATATAGGCAGTGTATTTTGGTGCATTTAAACAAAACAGATTCATTAAACAGATATATTTATTAAAATAATAGTTTAGTCACCAAACATATTTAAAAATGTAAAGATAATACAATTAAATTTAAGATAAATATTGCAAAAATAAATTACAATCTACAAAATTTCAACACTTTTTTTTTTGCTTCTCTTGAATTTTCCCTCTTTTGTAAATTTGTAGTTAATATTTTTCTATAACATATACATTTGGGTTTACTTGTCTTTGTACTGTTAACGTAAGTCATTTAGTTAGATAAGCTCCAGATTTGGCTTCAGTACTGTCTAATCTAATGTATCCGCACAAATATAATATTGTACAGCTTCCTATTATAATATGAATTTAAAAGAGAGATTATTGAGGGGTGTACTTATATATGCTGAGCACTGTATATCCAGTATAATACAATTTACTATTGTGGTTCATAAATGCTATAGCATTTACTATAAAATACCATAGTAAGTTATTATCAGAGTGTCAGTAAGTGTCTTTCTTATTCTTTTTAATAATTTTCTTTTATAACACATATTTGTACACAAAATCTACAGTAGGGTACATGATGTTTCTTTGTGAATTTTCTAAAAATGTATTTTGATTTAGAGCAGCTCACATTAAAAAATACTAACTGTATAGTAATATTAACTCTATAGTGTTTAGTTAGTAAAGTTAGTATAATAACTATATTATATAACCATAGGTTATATTATACTGCAATACACCACATTTACTGTAGTAAGCACCGAACTACACTCGCCAGCCACTTTATTAGGTACACCTTACTAGTACCGGGTTGGACCCCCTTTTGCCTCCAGAACTGCCTTAATCCTTCGTGGCGTAGATTCAACAAGCTACTGGAAATATACCTCAGAGATTTTGCTCCATATTGACATGATAGCATCACGCAGTTGCTGCAGATTTGTTGGCTTCAATGTCCCCGTTCCACCATATCCCAAAGGTGGTCTATTGGATTGGGTTCTGGTGACTGCGGAGGCCATTTGAGTACAGTGAACTCATTGTCATGTTTAAGAAACCAGTCTGAGATGATTCACGCTTTATGACATGGCTCGTTCACTGTGGTCATAAAGGGATGGACATGGTCAGCAACAATACTCAGGTAGGCTGTGGGTATCGACATGATGCTCAATTGGCACTAATGGGACCAAAGTGTGTCAAGAAAATATTCCCCACACCATTACACCACCACCACCAGCCTGAACCATTGATACAAGGCAGGATTGATCCATGCTTTCATGTTGTTGACGCCAAATTCTGAGCTGACCATCCGAATGTGGCAACAGAAATGGAGACTCATCAGACCAGGCAACGTTTCTCCAATCTTCTATTGTCCAGTTTTGGTGAGCCTGTGTGAATTGTAGCCTCAGTTTCCTGTTCTTAGCTGACAGGAGTGGCACCCGGTGTGGTCTTCTGCTGCTGTAGCCCATCCGCTTCAAGGTTGGACGTGTTGTGTGTTCAGAGATGCTCTTCTGCAGACCTTGGTTGTAACGAGTGCTTATTTGAGTTACTGATGCCTTTCTATCAGCTGGAACCAGTCTGGCCATTCTCCTCTGACCTCTGACATCAACAAGGCATTTGCGCCCACAGAACTGCCGCTCACTGGATAATTTCCTCTTTTTCAGACCATTCTCTGTAAACACTAGAGATGGTTGTGCGTAAAAATCCCAGTAGATCAGCAGTTTCTGAAATACTCAGACCAGCCCGTCTGGCACCAACAACTATGCCACGTTCAAAGTCACTTAAATCCCCTTTCTTCCCCCATTCTGATGCTCGATTTGAACTGCAGCAGATCGTCTTGACCATGTCTACATGCCTAAATGCATTGAGTTGCTGCCATGTGATTGGCTGATTAGAAATGTCCGTTAACGAGCAGTTGGACAGGTGTACCTAATAAAGTGGCCGGTGAGACTACACTACAGTATTTCTCAAGGGGTTCTAAACGCTTTTGAGTTTCTTTCTTTTATTTGTTTCTCTATTGGTACCATTGAAAAAAAAAATCTAATGATTATTATTGTAAATGTTTTATAATAAATGTACAAAAAATCTGTTTGGTCTTTCGCTTTTTCCCAAACTAGTTTTATGCGAGATATTTAGATCAGCGCATTTTAATGTATTTTATAAGCAATATTCAACACTTTCTTTGATGTCATCTTTTAATGCACTGCCAGTTTTAAGTGCACTCAAAAAAAGTGCACTCAGTATGACGTCACTGGCTGGTCATTACTCACCGATCTCACGCACTGAATTTCGGACATTCCTGGTGTTGAGTCCGCCGGTGTGGGACTGTCCCTCTCCCTCTCCCCGCCCCGCATCAGCATCACCTCCTCCGGCATAAATATCCGCAGATTGTCGATCTCACACACAGACAGACACGCGGAGGAGGAGGAACGCAGAGACGCTTCACTTTGGATTAAGACGCATTTTGTTTTGAAGAGGAAGAGAAGTACCGCGCACTTGTTTCTGGAGGTAAGACGCGAACAAAGACGTATTATTAAACATGTTTCTTCTTGTAGGTTTTGAGAGTTTAGATGTTTTAATACACTCACACAGCTTGACTGACAAGAAAGCAGCGTTTTCGAGCAAAAGCGCGTTCATGTTTAGGAAGACAGTACAGCGATGTCCAAATATGCGTTTCTAGTACGCAGCGTGTGCCATTTGAGACACGAAGAGTGCATCTTTTATACTGTATATCACTTGTTACAGACTGCAGTGTGAGAAATGCACGATTAATTTATGCACATTTATTTTATTTGGTTAATTGTTTATATTATTAATGGCATAGATTACTCAAAAAAAAATATATTTCCACTCAAACTTTTGAGTTCTTCTGTTAAAC
>NC_079442.1:51927442-51959942 GCF_903798145.1 Danio aesculapii
TTATAGGCCTCCATAGTATTTCTATGGAAGCCAATAGCTTGTTACCATTTAAAGGTGTGAATTTGTGCACAAATCTGTAATATCTCATAAAACACTTGTGAAAAAAGCAGTGTTTGCATCCAATGAGAAACAAAATAGTACAAAATCATCACTTCCAGATAAACTGGAGCAAATATCAGCCAGAGAAATGTAGTTTAGTGTGTTAGAGAAGCCACTGTGGTGTTTTTTTTTCTTTTCTATAAATGAGTTGCGCCTCAGAAGACGAAATGCAATGAACGCGGTGAATGCGGTGGCTTTTGGAGGCATGAGACGCACTCGAAGTGCGAGTTTATTCACTAAGTGAAGTTTATCTCTCAACTAATTTCAAGAGTTCACACTTAGCTGATGATTAATTCTAAGCTTGTTTGGCATGCTGTCCCGGGAGAGAGCCCTGAGCTCATAAGATCCTCGAGCCCGGGGCTCCCTCCCATTGCAAGGCGAGAGGAAAGTTTGAGCTCAGGTAGATCTCGAGAACTCCCCCGCTGTAATAATCAATGAACAGCCAGTGATTGCTCCTGAGAGATAACCATTTACTAGGAGCATGTCTATAGTGCCGGTTTGGATTAGTCAATTAACTTATGTTGCATGTTTTTTGGACGGTGGGAGGAAACCGGGGAACCCGGGGGAAACCCACGTGAGCACGGGGAGAAAATGCAAACTCCGCACAGAAATGTCTGCTGGTTTGGTAAAGCCTAGAACCAGAGACATTCTTGCTTTGAGGCAACAGTGCTAAGCACTGGGCCACCGTGTCACCCATCTAGGAAAAAGGAGGAGTATGGGGTGGATGGGGGGATTCTTCAAAACGAAGATAGCGGTGGTAAGTAACCCAGGGTATTTGTAGTAGCTTAGGAGTCGTCTGATTGGTGCATTGAGAATTGGATAATGCGGATCCAGCCGCTAGCAATCATAAGCACGTGATCCTCTCGAAATTAGTTTATAACTAAACTTCACTTCGAGAGGATCACATGCTTATGATTGACACGGCTGGCCCTGAGTCAAGCTAATGTACGAACCACCAATCAGACGATTCCTAACTCAGTATAAATAACCAAGCGTCTTACTTTTAGTCATCTTCGTCTTGAAGAATCCCCCCTTCCACCCCCTCTCCTCCTCTTTTTCTCTATAGGGCAGCACGGCGGCCCAGTGGCTAGCACTGTGGCCTCACAGCAAGAATGCCTCTGGCTCGGGTCTCTACCCGGCCAGATAGCGCTTCCATGTGGAGTTCATGTTCTCTCCGTGCTTGCGTGGGTTTTCCCCGGGTCCTCCGGTTTCCTCCCACAGTCCAAAAACATGAGACATAAGTAAATTGACTAAACCAAATCAGCACCATACTCAAATTCCACCAGCAACACAGGGGGAATTCTCGAGATCTACCTGAGCTCAAACTCCCCTCTCGCCCTGCAAACGGGAGGGAGCCCCGGGCTCGAGGATCTCATGAGCTTAGGGCTCTCTCCCTGGGACAGCATGCCAGACTAGCTTATTATTAATCATCAGCTAAGTGTGAACTCTTGAAATGTGTTTCCGCTGTGATTCATGCACGTTTTTTTCTTATCAGATAAATATCCTAGTTGTGCACACACACGTTTCTACACATTCATGCACAACTTTGCATTTCTTTTTTATGCAATATTCGAAAACATGTATGAAAGCATAGATAATGGCTGTTTTTCCCCAAGATTTTTCCCAAAAGATTGTCATTTGTGCGTGAACTATCCCTTTAAGTTCAGAGCATGTGTGTTTGCATTAGTCAGCACATTTCCACCATGCTCTAATGCCTTAGCTTTGTGCTTTACAGACACACTGAGACTTTGTTGGTTTAAGTCAGATTCCTCAAAGATTGCTAATAACTCACCAGGTATGCCAGTGCTGACGTTTACATCCTACTATAGGACGTTGCGATATTGAAGAGATACCATGCAAAATAATGCAATACAATGTTTTTTAAAAATTGTATAGCCAACACATGTTTCATATTATTGGGCTTTACTATTGCATAAAACAAATCAGATATGTTAACAATTATAACATACAGTTGAAGTCAGAATTATTCGCCCAAGTGTATTTCCCAAATGATGTTGAACAGATTCAGGAATTTTTCACAGTATTTCCTATAATCTTTTTTCTCCTGGAGAAAGTCTTTTTTATTTTATTATTTGTATTTGACTAGAATAAAAGCAGTTTTTAATTGTTTTAAAGCCAATTTAAGGTCAATATCATTAGCCCCCTTAAGCAATATTTGTTTTGGATTATCTCCAGAACAAACCACTGTTATACAATGACTTGCCTAATTACCCTAACTTTACCCTAATTAACCTAGTTAAGCCTTTAAATGTCACTTTAAGCTGAATACTAGTATCTTGAAGAATATCTAGTCTAATATTATTTACTGTCATCATGGGAAATATAAAAGAAATCAGTTATTAGACATGAGTTATTTAAACACACACACAGATTTCTGGACAAGAAAAGCAGCATGTCCATCTGCTTGGCTTCAGAAATGTGTGTTAAGTTAGCATGTAAATACCTTTCCTGATGTGCCGAACAGTCTTTCAGAGCGTGTGCTAGTGGCAGACAAACATGCTTTTGTATTAAATCACTCAAACCACTGCGGTATGTGTATTTGTGCTATTTTATATGTATTGCACAGCCCTAAGCCTAGTTTTGGCTTGTAAACAACAAGCAGTTGCTCTTATCCTGCATGTGTTCGCTCAGTGCTCGTATTTATCGAGAGCTCACAGATGGACTGATGCAGACAGATATATATGTATGAACACGCACACACACACTCTCTCTCTCTCTCTCTCTCTCTCTCTCTCTCTCTCTCTATCAATTCAATTATATTCAGACTTGCTTTATCGGCATTGCAATGTTTACATTAAATAGAACATGTGATAACAAATAGCAACGTAGTAACTTAGTAGTAACTGTCTCTCTCTCTCTCTGTTGTGAGACTTTTTCATTGGAAAAGCTTATTCTGGGCTTTAAGTATGTAAAGAAAAGGAGATTTCCTCATTAGTTGTTTAATTCTGTAATGGGACAGGCTAAACGGCTGTTTATATAAGCAGAAAAAAAGAAAATCTCCCTGTTTTAGTGTGGGTTTCCTCCAGGTGCTCCGGTTTCCCCCACAGTCCAAACACATGCGCTATAGGGGAGTTGATGAACTAAATTGGTCATAGTGTATGAGTGTGTGTGTGTGAGAGAGAGAGAGAGAGAGAATGAGAGTGTTTGGGTGTTTCCCAGTACTGGGTTGCAGCTGGAACAGCATCCGCTGCGTAAACATATGCTGGAATAGTTGGCGGTTCATTCCGCTGTTTGACCCGTAATAAATAAGGCACTAAGCCGGAGGAAAATTAACGAATAAAAAGAAAACAAGCATCTGTAGAATAATTTAGTAAACATGTACATGTAAATTACGTATATACAAAGTAAATAAGTAAATAAAATTAATAATAGCAATAAAATAAAGTATTTAAGACAATAAAATATTGCCCGTCCCCCAACCATTCAAACATAGGTGGGATTAGGATCGCTTTGTGACATCATAAAATGTTTGTAGTCCAAACGAGCTGTTCATTGTAGTTCTTTTTTTATTTAAGGTTTTTTATTTTATTTTTTTACTTTTTTTTAACTGAATATCTCCCTTTGGAGTGGACTGATCCACCGTGCCACCCCTATTTTTCACATAGTTTACATTATTGAAATAATTTTATTCCCAGCCTGACACAAACAGCTCCATTAGTTCTGGGTTTGATGAAGCCTCGCCATCCGGATAACTAAATGTGCTGTGATTGGTTAAAACGGTTTGGCCATGCCCCCTTTTGCCCAAACAGAAGAGTACTTCTCAAAGATCAAAACTCATCAGTGTTTTCAATGAAATTACGTTTATTTTGGGTTGCAGACATTTAAATACATGTATGTACAAGCCAAGTTAAACATTTATCGTTTGTAAATTCACACTGATCATCATTAAGATGTTTAAACAGCAAAAAATGCGTCCATACACACATTTGAGAATATCAAACATTTCACAATATTTAATTTGAGCCAAAAATATTGGTCAAGAGGATTGTGTTAAATCTTTTTACACACAAATATAGCAAGATATATCAGAGTGGGAACTTCATTATTTTGCCCCTCCCCCAACCATTCAAATTTCCATTGGTGGGATTTGTGACATCATAAATTGTTTGTAGTCCAAACGAGCTGTTCATTGTAGTTCTTGAAAAGGATTTTTTTAACTGAATATCTCCCTTTGGAGTGGACTGAGCCACCGTGCCACCCCTATTTTTCACATAGTTTACATTATTGAAATAATTTTATTCCCAGCCTGACACAAACGGCTCCATTAGTTCTGGGTTTGATGAAGCCTCGCCATCCGGAAAACTAAATGTGCTGTGATTGGTTAAAAGAGTTTAGCCATGCCCACTTTTGCCCAAACAGAAGAGTACTTCTCAAAGATCAAAACTCATCAGTGTTTTCAATGAAATTACGTTTATTTTGGGTTGCAGACATTTAAATACATGTATGAACAAGCCAAGCAAAACATTTATCGTTTGTAAATTCACACTGATCATCATTAAGATGTTTAAACAGCAAAAAATGCGTCCATACACACATTTGAGAATAGAAATATCAAATATTTCACAATATAATTAATTTGAGTTAAAAGTATTGGTCAAGAGGATTGAGTTAAATCTTTTTACACACAAATATAGCAAGATATATCAGAGTGGCAACTTTATTATTTTGCCCCTCCCCCAACCATTCAAGTTTCCATATGTGGGATTTGTGACATCATAAATTGTTTGTAGTCCAAACGAGCTGTTCATTGTAGTTCTTGAAAAGGTTTTTTTTAACTGAATATCTCCCTTTGGAGTGGGACTTTGAGATTTAGCATTTAGTAAACGTGTTAATACATAAAAACCTACACATTAAAAAAGTGAAAAAGCTTAAATTTAATTAAATTTGGGTTCGTTTTTAGAAAATATGTTTTATTTTGCTTCTCAAGCTGAATCAAATCTTGTTTTAAGAAGGTTTTGTTATTTAATAGGCAAAGAAATTAAATAAACATCTAAAAATAAATTATAAAATAACAACTATTTTGTACAGCAGTATTAGAACTGATCTTAGTTCTATTGTCAGATATAGACTGAGCCCTTGTTCCTGCAAATCGATTCTTTTCCTTTCCTAAGTTCAAAGTAGAGTGTATTGTCTGATATATATTGTACAATTGTAGTTTAGGTTTAGCCACATTATTATTTACCTCATTATTTGTTGGTATGTTTTTTTTATTTCACTGTATGTGCTGAAGTTGATTCTATCTATACTTTTGTAAAATATAATTGTATTTGTCTTTTTTTTTAACTGTAATTTGCCATAAAATAAGAAAGAAAAAAGAACTGATCTTATAATTTAGGTTTGATCTTATTTTAGGTTTTGCTTTTTTCTCTCTCTCTCTCTCTCTCTCTCTCTCTCTCTCTCTCTCTCTCTCTCTCTCTCTCTCTGTCTGTGCGCGCTGTGACTCAGCTTCACTCCTTTACAAGCTTTTGGACTCACTCATCACGTTTGCAGTAATCTATCCCTCTATTCTTCCCTCCCACATGTCTTCTGTCTGCTGGACAATGGAGCTCTGTTCTGCCTTTGGGGCCGATAGTAAGGATTGACTTTCACACAAACACACAAACCTGACTGTGGGCACTAAATGTTGCGCATTTTCACCATTTAAATTGGCAAATGTGCCACTATTTCTGCTTAAAACAACGTTAAGTGACAATTTATTTATTTTTGTTTGTTTATTTATTGACTTGTCTTTATTTTGAACTATTTAGCAATGCTCAACTTAATTTGTTTGTTTAAATTAAGCCCAAATAAATAGTTTGCAACCGCTTACCTTAAACAAATTGAGTACATCCAATGAATCATTTTGTTCAGTGTACAGTAAATGTGATTTGTTTTATTCCTTTGAAATATCCTCACACCTATTTTAGTGTAAATCTAGTACATTTTATGCTTTATATGTTGTAAAAATAGGGCTTTGATTTGACATGCATGGAACGAAAAATTTCGGTAACACTTTAGTTTAGGTCAAAATTCATACTATTAACTACTGGCTTATTACCTGCCTATTATTAAGTTATTAACTGTTCATTAGTAGTTATAGAATCAGAATCAGAAAGAGCTTTATTGCCAGGTATGTTCACACATATGAGGAATTTGTTTTGGTGACAGAGCTTCTACAGTGCAACAGCATTACAGAGACAGGACAAAAAACAGATAATAAATATATTTAAAAAAAAATACAAGAAGTGAATGCAAATATACAAATGGACAAGTGTATGTACATGTTTATTACTATATACAACGTTATATGAGCAGCTATTATGTGCAAATTGGCATGTAAAGTGTGTTAAATAAGTGTATATGTGTATAAAAGTGTATAGCAAGTAGTGATGTTGGTTTCGCAATTATTATCATCAAGTGTTCATGAGATGGATTGCCTGAGGGAAGAAACTGTTTCTGTGTCGGGCTGTTCTGGTGCGCAGTGCTCTGTAGCGTCGACCAAAAGGTAAAAGTTCAAAGAGGCAGTGTGCTGGGTGTGAGGGGTCCAGAGTGATTTTGGCAGCCCTTCTGATCGCTCTGGATAAGTACAGTTCTTGGGGAGTAGGAAGTATCAAGTATGATCTTACTCTGCTTCCCTAATCTTACCTAAAATCTGAAACTACCTAACAATTAATAAGCAGCTAACTAGTCATTTATTAAGCTAGTCGTGTTAGTTAATGATTTGTTAATACCGTGAATTGTGACCTAAACTAAAGTGTTGCCAAACTTTCTTACTCTCTATTTTTATGATTGCTAAATGCAAACATCTCAACGTCATTATTAAACCAGAATGCATTAACTTGAGAGGTATGACAGAAATTAAATGTGATTTTAATAAGAATACAGTATAAACTCAGGGTTGTCTTGTATTAGACTCAAACTTAAAGGCTTTCATGAAGTTTGGTTTTTGTTTAGGGGGGTTCTAGAATATGCTGACATCCATTGTGGTTTAAAAACATTATTTTTCACATTCATGCATTCATTTCCTTCAGCTTAGTCCCTTATTTATCAGAGGTTGCCACAGCAGAAACGCAGTGGCGCAGTAGGTAGTGCTGTCGCCTCACAGCAAGAAGGTCACTGGTTCGAGCCTCGATATATATATATATATATATATATATATATATATATATATATATATATATATATATATATATATATATATATATATATATATTGTGCAGCCCTGGTTTGTAGGATGTTTAAAAGGTTTTTGACAGGAAAGTAAATGGAAAGGAAGGACAAAAATACTCTTAAGTGTGAGGTTGTTGGCTGTCTGTGGTTTTATATTCCTGTGAGTCAGAAAGACAGAGTTCATAGTGACTCACTGAGAGTCGTTGCACTTTCTGAATGAGGTCAGATATTAAAGAAACAGAGGAGAACGGATAGACGGAGAGAAAGAAAAGTGGATGAAGATTTACAGCAGTGTTCCTGTATCAGCTCAGATCAGTTTGTGTTGAGTCTGGTTGTGTTTTGTTGGGGGTTGTGTGTGTGTGTGTGTGTGTGTGCGTGTGTGTGTGTGTGTGTGTGTTTTTTCTCTCTCATGTCAGTGGGTCCATATGTTTCCTGGACAAAAAGCCACACCCACAATGCAAACTGTGTTAACTAACCACTACATTGAGGGCTGACTTTAAATGCATGAGTTTTTATGAGTGCAATTAATGCCAACTTGGTCACAGATGGTATTTTCATGACAAATAATTGTGAAGATTAATGAGATTCTGATAAATGTTTAAAGGGATAGTTCGCGCAAAAATGCACATTTTTCCTCATCATTTACTCAGGTGGTTGTAAACTTTTATGAGTTTCTTCTGTTGAACACAAAAGAAGATATTCTGAAGAATGTTGGGGAACAAACAGCCATTGACATCCATAGTAGGAACAAAAAATACTATGGAAGCCCTTTTTTTGTTTGGACTGTGGGAAAACCGGAGCAGTTGGAGGAAACCCATGCCAACACGGGGAGAACATGCAAACTCCACACAGAAATGCCAACTGACCAAGCCGGGGCTTAAACCAGCGACCTTCTTGCTGTAAGGCAACAGTGCTTTTCCTAAAACGAGATCATATATTTGCCTGTCTAGAAAACGTTTCTTGATTTAAGAAGTTTTAGATAATTGGACTAAAAATAAGACTAAAAATCTAATGTAGATTGTGTCAAAGCAGCTTCACATAGAAGATCATAGTAAATTGAAACAGCGTCAGTTCAGTTCTCAGTGTTTAAGATCAGTTCAGTTCAGTGTGGTTTAATAATCACTACTGAGGGTTCAAACACTGAAGAGCAGATCCATCGGTGCGCAGCTCTACAGATCCCGAACCATGCAAGCCAATGGCGACAGTGGCGAGGAAAAAACTTCACCAATTGGCGAAAGTGAAGGATAAAAAAACCTCGAGAGAAACCAGGCTCAGTTGGGCACGACCATTTCACCTATGGCCAAACGTCTTGTGCAGAGCTGCAGTCTAGGCGCTGGAGAATGCTGGATAATGCTGGACCTCAGCGAAGACTCGTCTGTCCCTGGAGCATCACAGTAATCAGTCTCATGCTTCCACTCCTCCATGACCACCACAGCAGCTGCTCAGGATACGGCCTGGTCCAGGATTATGGAAACCTTGGGATCATCTCGTCGCTGGTCTTGGATCGAATCAGTGACACTGCATAGTCTGAGGGCCTCAGGATGAGTTACCCCAAGTGGAAATAGAGAGTAATTAGCGTAGCTGCTGTTCATAGTGTATATAAACAAGTTGCAAAAACCTGCGTGGAGCACATTCATGTATCATACTTCTAAGTGGTGCACTAAGTGTATGCTTTACTAAAAAGATAGGTCTTTAATCTAGTTTTGAACTGAGAGAGTGTGTCTGAGCCTTGGACGTTATCAGGAAGGCTATTCCAGAGTTTAGGAGCCATAAATGAGAAGGCTCGACCTCCTTTACTCGACTTTGCTATTCTAAGTACTATCAGAAGCCCTGAGTTTTGATATCTTATAGAGCGGGTTGGATTGTAGCGAGACAGAAGATTGGTTAGATAAACAGGAGCTAGATTATTTAAAGCTTTATATGTAAGAAGCAATATTTTAAATTCAATACGAAACTTAACAGGCAGCCAGTGTAAGGAGGATAAAAATGGGGTGATGTGATCAAATTTTCTAGACCTGGTAAGAACTCTGGCAGCTGCATTTTGCACTAGCTGAAGTTTGTTAATAGAGGATGCTGGGCAGCCAGCAAACAGTGCATTACAGTAATCCAGCCTAGAGGTCATAAAAGCATGGACTAGCTTTTCTGCATCTGAGATGGATGGCATACTTCGTAACTTGTATGATTGGGGATTTTTCTGTCTAGGAAAAACATCTGCGTGTAAATCGACGTACAGCTGTGTTTCTGTAATTCACCCTTCAGGGATTTTCCTGCTTTAATCAGTCAGCATTAATCCAGAAATGACTGTAAAAATAAAAGTGTGTTATTGTTGCCCTGAGGAATAGTTCAACTCAGACATGTTCATTCGTAGTTTGGCAGACTAGTATATTCTGTTCTTTCTGTTTAAAGATCAGCTCTTTTAAAGATGTTTTCATCCATTTAATTACACACACTGTGCACAGAGTTTGCTGTCTTCATTCAAACATTTTCCCACAGTTTATTTCTGAACTTCTGAAAGATTCTACTGAAAGATTTTTTCACTGGCAAATGCATAACTTTTGTTCAGAAACGCTTCATTGTTTTCTCAGTTACTCACACACTTTATTTGTGTTTTCAAGGCCCTACCTCTTACAGGAAGAGAGCAATAAACTTCCTGTCCAGCTTCATCGCACACACACATACGCACACACTCACTCTTTCTCTCTCACACACACAAATATGCTTACACACTCTGGGGGTACTCACACTAGGTACATTTGCCATGAATCATGCGGAAGCACGATTGTGCCCCCTCCCCTCTCCCCCTCGGCCTGCACTCACCTCATCTTTACCTTCCGAAACGGAGCACTCTTACATCAACGATGATGCGACTGTTCAGTTTAACAGAAGAGAAGCGCTCTCACTCAGCAAAGTGGACATCATTTTGGTTGTTTGGGATGCAGTGACACGCAGTCAAATATAACTATACCCAGGGGCGGACTGGGAAAGCTTTTTCCACCGGGCGAAAGTTAAAGGTAGTCAGGCCACATCGGATGCGATCTAGAAAGTGATGGTGCGGCAGGCCTCACGGTGGCAGGCCAGATTGACCGCCAGGCCACCGGGAAATGTCCCGCTGCTCCCTATTGCCAGTCCGCCCCTGAATATACCACTCATAAATGTTCATAAAGTCCTCATGCTGCAGGTATCAGGAGGTTTGCTGAAGGTGCAGCTGTTGTGCAGTGAGGGGTTTGTGTGTGTAATAAACTATGAGGGGTTTGTGTGTGTAATAAACTATAACAGTTTGCGTTCTTTAAACAGAAAGAATGATTAATAAATCCATGTGAAACAATCCCCTTAATAGTGACGTTGCATCTTCAGGCTCAGGCACAATTTGCACTCACACTACAAGCGTACCGCGCCAAAGCCCAACCGAACCACGCTCTGGCACACCTCTTCCAACCGGGCCAGGGCCGGCCAACTGAACCGTGCCTGAGCCTGATTCAGAGCACTAGGGTTGGGCGATGTCAACCAATTTGGCATGGTACGATGTCTAATGTGAAACATCGCGATAGACGATGACATCGTCGTCATAGGTGGAGTGAATTAATTATTTAAGAATAAATAATTCATAACGAATTAATGATTAGTAGCCTACCGTTTCAACTACTCGCATGGTCTTAGTTTTACCCATGACCAAATTATATATAAATTAAGGTAAGTTTCACACAAATGACCACCTGTCAATCACTTTTTCCGCAGGACGCTAGCATGAATAGTCAGAGTGATCTGTGTCGTTATAATGGGGTCCACAAACTTGGTCGGTAATAAAGATGCACAACCAACAAGAACCAACCAACAGTATCTGAGGATTACACTTAAATTACCAAGTACAAGTGTGAAAGTGAAAGATTGAAGCAGTGTACTGAAGCTGTGACACGTTACCAGATAGATTCAAAAGACAGAAGAGTCGTTAGATAGAGACAAGATGAATTAAATATCACGTTTAACAACTATAGCGAGACGTGATCCAGGGGGACATCCTTGATGACTTTTCCGACTTGCACTGCTCTCTGGAGCTCAGACAAGCACATGAGAGCGAGTGTGGCTGTGTCTATGTGTGTGTGTGACAGCATCGTGTTGTCTATCGACCCAACCTTAACTCGCACTTCTCAAATGATCTGGGAAACGCACACACACAGTGGTGCATATGGGCATGTGTAATGTGGCCGATTGCCCAGGGCGGCATCTTGCTAGGAGCGGCATGGAGTCCCCCCAAACCCCCTCTTCACTTTTGTCAGCATATTTCGTCTCTGTGTTGTGGTCAGAGTTGTGTCTCTGCTGTATTTCCACACAGAACAGCAGAAAAACAGATCATCAAGCCATTAAACACTTTCTTTACTCACACTAAATTATGTATTTTATTTAAAATTGTTTTTATAAGACTTTCAATTTAATGCAATGACTTACATTAAAGAGTTCACACTTAGCTGATGATTGATTATAAATCTTGTTTGGCATGCTGTCCCGGGAGAGAGCTCTGAGCTCATAAGGTCCTCAAGCATGAGGCTCCCTCCCATTTGCAAGGCGAGAGGGGAGTTTGAGCTAATGAACAGATAGTGATTGCTTTTACGAGATACTTACTAGGAGCATGTCTATGGTGCCGATATGGATTAGTCACTTAACTTAAGTTGCATGTTTTTGGATGGTGGGAGGAAACCGGGGAACCCAGGGGAAACCCACGTGAGCACGGGGAGAATGTGTAAACTCCACACAGAAACGTCGGCTGGCTTGGTAAGGACTAGAACCAATGACGTTCTTGCTGTGAGGCAACAACCGTGCTGCCCATCTAGAAAAGGTGGAGGAATAGGGGTGGAAGGGGGGATTCTTCAAAATGAAGATGGCTGTTATATGCAACTTAGGGTATTTAAAGTGGCTTAGGAATCGTCTGATTGGTGAATCATAAATTGAATATTGCGGGACCGGCCGAAAGCAATCATAAGCATGTGATCCTCTTGAAATTAGTTTATGAATAAACTTCACTATGGCGATTTAAAAAAACAAAACTAACAAAAAAACAATAAAATAACCACACTTTATTGACAGTAAACGAGTCGAGAGACATCAGTTTACCTGCACAGTACACTCTCAGAAATAAAGATACTCGAGCTGTCACTGGGGTGGTATCTTTTTAAAAGGTCTGCATTTGTACTTAAAGGGTCCATATTGGTACCTCAAAAGTATATATTACTACCTAAAAATTTTAAGAGGAACATATTTGTACTTTTTAGGTAGTAATATGTACACTTGAGGTATTAATATGGACCATGTAGGTACAAATTTGTACCTTTTGAAAAGGTACCACCTTAGTGACAGCTTGCGTACCTTATTTTCTAAGAGGAAATGTAGTTTTCTCTAAGGAAATGGATATGAAACAAATATATAGAAAGAAAAATCGCTGTCAAAATACTCAACAGCAATATTGCATATTTTCCAAGCACTGCTCAGCCCTAGTTTTAAGAGAAATGTCTTTAGAATATTAAAAACAACACATTGGTATTGCCATTACTGCCATTATGCTTTACAAAAAATCCAGTGATCAATAACATAATGCATGAGTGTTTGTTTGCAGGAGATTACAGAGATCTTCAGGAGAGCATGAATTTATTACTGAACCTGCTGCTGCTTCTGTCTGCTCTGAGCTGTGCTGCAGATCCCACAGTAAGTGTGTGTGTATGTGTGTGTGTGTGTGTGCGTGCGTGTGTGTGTGTGCGATATGTATTAGTGAGTCTGATTATTAATGTATGACTAACATTCTGCGTCTCTGTTAGGAGCTGCATGACAGACAAAAAAGAGGAACTCGCAATTATAGAGGTGAGATTTATTCAGACCGTGTTTGTTTTCGTCCTTCTGAAAACTCTCTCATATACAGCTCATATTATTTCTGCAGTAGGCTCCTGTGCTAAGAGCAGATGTCCTGTGCTAATAACGTATATGGAACACAACATTTATCTTGTATGCTTAACTATTGTAGGTTTCTGCTTTCTGTATATTTGTTAAATGTCAACACGTAGTCTGCATTCAAATTAATTCCACCAATTACAGCGGATAAAGTGCGGCAAATGAAATCTTTAGCTCCGCCTACTAGATGGAAATGTTTCTAAAATAGAAGTTTTTGCACGTCACCGTTGCAGATTGTTAGGACAAAAACTCCTTTTAACATGGAAAAGATAGCTTTTATCGTGTGTTGCTGAAGCTCATTATGTGTATTTAGGACACGGTCAAGTTACAGGCCCCTGATGTTTGTCCTCTGTTTGTTTCTGTCCGTCTGATGTGGAGGAGAACTTTGAGTCATTTAATCTGCATCTGTACATGATTACAATCATTATGTGTTCATTTAATTTTGTGTGTGTGTGCGTGTGTGTGTGTGTGTGTCAGAAGCGTGTGTCGACTCTAATTCGGCTGCGGTCAGGGATGTTGGTGTGACGTGGCTGCGATGGAAAGGACTGAAAGTCGAGTTCTGCCGCTGTGCGTTACGAGGAAGAGCTCGCTGTCATGAGGTCCCTGTGACTAGTAAGTAACCATACACACACATACACAGAAGCACACACACCTACCATAAAGATTATTACAAACACCGATGGCTGTATTGAGTTACAAATAAACTATTTACTGTAGTTAAATTAATATTTGAAAAATAAATAGTTGATAAATATATATATATAAAAAAATTATAAATATATATATATATATATATATATATATATATATATATATATATATATATATATATATATATATATATATATATATATATATATATAAACAACAGTTCTGTCTGGTTCTTGAATCTGATTGGCTGATAGCTGTGCAATATTCTGCAATAACAGCACTTGTCCAGCCTCTTCACCTTTTACCCTTGTGTATTACTCCGCCCACATACAGCAACAAGCAGAGGACACTCTACAGTTTGACAAATATTCCTGCTGTTGGACAACATAATGCACTTTTGAAGCTTTTTTTAGTCGAGAAAGTAGTTGTTTAGATTGCAACTATGCAGTTTATTCATTAGGATAGTGCCTATTTTAAAATATTTATAATTTCTGAGAGATTATTTCTGAGATAATTTAGCATGTCATTGAGCAGACCGCAGATGTTGTCCATCCACAAGATGGTGACAGAGACCGCATAATAAGCCCTTAGAAGATAAAAACAGCATAATTTTTAACTACAGCTGATCAAATCATTATTAAACAGGTAAATGACATTCTAAGTCGATCTCTCTCTTTTGTATGTTGTAGTGCTGTGTTTATACCATATAATTGTAGTGTTTTGTAGTGTTTAGCATTTTTCCTTATTGCAAACACAGCAGTTTTCTGGTAGTGATTGCGTTGGTTTGGCTTTTTCGGCGATAATTATTGTGATCTCCCGATTGCAACCCTAAATATATACTGGAAAATCTCTGTAGACTGATGGCATTTCATGCCGTTCAGCTTTTATAATCTTTAAAATGTGTGCAAAATCCCGTTTTGTCATCACTTTAGACATTACGCTACAGAATCATCCAAACACTAGCTCTAGAATGGTATGTGTGAATAAGCAATGGCTTCTGTTCTTCTGACCTCAGCTGCAGAGGTGAATAAACGGCGGAAGAAAGTAGTTCCTCATACAAAAGGATTTTGAGACTCTCCGTGTTTGATTCACTTTTTTATATACACGATTATGCCGTCAAATTGTTGTATAAACACTATCACACGAGTAGCAGTGCCGATATACAGCCACATCGCACTGCTACTCATGTGATATTGCTCATTTGTAAAATAATTGCAATTTTAGACCATTTATATCCATCAAAGTATTTTTTATTAAACAGATACATCCATTAAAATAAGAGTTTAGTCACTGAACATCTTCAGGAATAATGCATTCAAATGAAAATGAGTTATTGCAAAAGAAAAATGACAAAATACAACTAAACTTAACTACTTAACTAACCTAACAACTAAATTAGATCTTTTATGTTTCTCTTGATTTTTCCTGTTTGCTCATTTTATTTAGTATTTTTCCCAGTCATATTAATTTGTGAGTGCTCATTGTTTTTTGTTAAATTAGTTCCTGTTTTGTTTTTAGTACTGACTAATGTATATGCACAAATATATTATTGCAAAGCACCCTATAGAAAATATGAATGCAATAGAGAGATCTGTACTCATTTACATTCTGGGAAATAAGTATTGAACACGTCACCATTTTTCTCAGAAAACATATTTCTAAAGCTGCTGTTGACTTAAAATGTTCACCAGATGTTGATAACCAAAGAAATCCATCTATGCAAAGGAAACAAATCTAATTAGTTTACAAATGAAGTTATGTGTAATAAAATGAAATGATGCAGGGAAAAAGTACTGAACACATGAAGAAAGGGAGCTGTAGTTTGGCAGTGAAGGCTCAGACAGCAGCTGAAATCTCTCAGTAGTTCTTCAGCAACCCTCTGCCCTTTCCCAGTGTAAATGAATATCAGCTGCTTCAGTCCAACATCTACATTAGCAGGAGGATGAAGATGAAACCAGGGTGGACATTTCAGAAGACAATGATCCAAAACACAGCCAAAGAGACTCTCAGATTCTTTCAGAGAAAGAAAATCAAGCTGTAGAATGGCCCAGCCAATCACCTGACCCCAATCCAATAGAGAATACAGAACAAAGCTCAGATTTGATAGACGAGACCCACAGAACCATCAAGATTTAGACACTTTAATGCATGTGACTTCATTCTCCATATGAGAGGCGTCTTTAAGCTGCAGCACCAAAACAGCCTTTTGTGTATATAAAGTATTAAACACATTTCAGCAGTTCAGTGCTTTCCCCTTCTGTCATTTCAGTTTTATTACACACAACTCATTTTATTTTTATGCGTGTATTGTTTGGGTTTTTACCAAAATCTGCTTCAATTCCATATCAACAGCTCCTTTAGAAATATTATTCCCAGGAATAAACATGACAGTGTGTTCAATACTTGTTTTCCCCGCTGTATGCTGAGCTCTGTATAATATATAAGTGTCTTTTTCGTGTGTTTATTGGAGGAAACACATTTGTGCAGCACCACCTGTTTTCATTTCTCCTCATGAGTCACTTTCTGAAGCAGATCCAGAATATTTGCTCTGAATATATCATGGAAAAATCACTGGAATTAAAAACACGTGTCATTTATTTGAGTTACGACACTGTATTATAACCATTAAAACCTGACCGCAATTTATTGATCCGCATGCTGTAAAACTTGTTCTATTTCTAATAATAAAGTGATGTAATAATCATTATGCAAACCGCTTTACACCCAATTAATTACGCTTACCAAATATTTAGGTAGTGGACTTACAATAGTGTTTGACCACAGCGGTGTCTGACGTCAGTGATTTGCTCATAAACAGTCCTCCGGTTATGATGGCACACGTTTTATTCTGTTTTTCTTGTGTTTCGCAGAATGTTTCGTGTCTAAGTGTTATAATGGAGGGACCTGTAAAGAAGCGCTTTACTCCAGTGACTTCATCTGCCAGTGTCCGCCCGGCTTTACAGGCACACAGTGTGAAATCAGTGAGTTGAAAAATACATATTCATTAGTATTAATACTGCTGATCATCAATATGTTTAGATATCTGAGCAGACTCCCAGCTTCTTGTTAGGGATGCTCATTTTGATCAACAGTAAGAGCAATTAATGCAATCAGCTAAAGGTTTCAAATGTAATTTGAGTCATATTAAATGTTTTTATTTCAAGCTGTTTTTTTAGGCAGGGCAAGTTTATTTCTATAGCACATTTCATACAGAATGGAAATTCAAAGTACTTTACATAAACAAGAGTAAAAGAGACTAGAAAATAAAAACAACTAATAATAATAGTGATTAAAAACAGATTTAAATGTGTTAAACAGGTTATAAAAGAATAAAAAAGAAGAGAAAGACATAATAGTGTGATCTGTGGGACGTAGCACAGTGCTCATTCAGTAAAGGCACAGCTAAACAGATGTGTTTTCAGGCTTGATGTGAATGTGCCTAATGGTGGAGCACATCTGATCATTTCTGGAAGCTGATTCTAGCAGTAGGGGGCGCTGTTAGTAGCTAAAGACAGATTCACCCTGCTTTGATTAATTTACTTGATCCTAAAGATCTGAGTGATCTGAGGTCTGTATTCAGTGAGCATATTTGTAATGTATTGAGCTCCTAGGCCATTTAGTGATTTATAGAGCAGTAATAATACTTTAAAATCTATTCTGAATGTAACTGGGAGCCAGTGTAAAGACTTGAGGACAGGTGTGATGTGCTCTGATTTCCTGCTTCTGGTCAGAATCCTGGCCACAGCGTTCTGGATGAGCTCATTACAGTAATCCACCCTGCTGCTGATAAAAGCATGATCAAGTTTCTCTAAGTCTTCACTGTAAACAAAGCATCTAATTCTTGCAATGTCTTTGAGATGATAGTATGCTGATTTACTTACTGCTTTGACATGACTACTGAAACTCAGTCACACCAAGATTCTAAACTTTCATGTTTGCTGTGTGAAGAAAGAAATCTGCTAGACATATCAGTCATTATTTGATAGTGTTTATGAAACATCAGTCACATAGAACAAGAGAAAACTAAATCTGAAAATAAGTAGGCCTATCTATAAAACATATATCTATATATAAAACATATATCTATCTATAAAAACAAAGAACACAAAGCTATATAATTATTCAACAAAAATAATTATAACAATATACTATATTCATTTGCTTGTCGTAGGCTATTATGAAATGAGAATAAAGGTAAAGTTATAAACAGTGGAAAATTTCATACAGTTGAAGTCAGAATTATTAGCCCCCCATTGAATTATTTTTTCTTTTTTTAAATATTTCCCAAATGATGTTTAACAGAGCAAGGAAATTTTCACAGTATGTCTGATAATATTTTTTCTTCTGGAGAAAGTCTTATTTGTTTTATTTCAGCTAGAATAAAAGCAGTTTTTAATTTTTTAAACACCATTTTAAGGACAATATTATTAGCCCCTTTAAGCTACATTTTTTGACAGTCTACAGAACAAACCATCATTATACAATAACTTGCCTAATTACCCTAACCTGCCTAATTAACCTAATTAACCTAGTTAAGCCTTTAAATGTGACTTTAAGCTGTATAGAAGTGTCTTGAAGAATATCTAGTCTAATATTATTTACTGTCATCATGGCAAAGATAAAATAAATCAGTTATTAGAAATGAGTTATTAAAACTATTATGATTAGAAATGTGCTGAAAAAATCTTACAAAATAAACAGAGGGGCTAATAATTCAGGGGTGCTAATAATTCTGACTTCAACTGTATGTTTTTAAAATGTTGTTTGAGGGAACTGTGGTGTTTATGTGTTTATTATTAGTATTATTATTATCTGTAGTAGTAGTAGTTCATGCATTCATTTTCTTTTCTGCTTAGTCCCTTTATTAATCCGGGGTCGCCGCAGCGGAATGAACCGCCAACTTATCCAGCACATGTTTTACGCAGCGGATGCCCTTCCAGCTGCAACCCATCAACACCCAAACACTCGTACACTACGGACAATTTTAGCTTACCCATTTCAATATTAAATATTATTATTTAAAAATTATTAATACAAAGATGACCAGGTTATTTTATGTTTGATTGTTCATTTACTGTACCTGAAAACTATTAGCCTCCAGTTGCATTTAGACATGCTTGTAATTGAATATATTTTATGCAAACGCACTGTATAGAACAATTTATCCCAATCTATATAAATTAAAGAAGTCTCTCCAAATAGAGCCATTCAATTCATCTGGTGAGATTACATTCATAATCACAATATGTTTTACGCAGCTGATACCCTTCCAGCCGCAACCCATCTCTGGGAAACATCCACACACACTCATTCACGCTCATACACTATGGTCAATTTAGCCTACCCAATTCACCTGTACCACATGTCTTTGGACTGTGGGGGAAACCGGAGTATCCGAAGGAAACCCACATGAACGCAGGGAGAACATGCAAACTCCACACAGAAACGCCAACTGACCCAGCCGAGGCTTGAACCAGCGACCTTCTTGTTGTGAGGCAACAGCACTACCTACTCCGCCACTGTGTCGCCTAGTAATAATAGTATTAATTATAATTATAGCTCCTAGAAAAAACAAAAACGGAATCAGAAAAAAATCTGAATTGACCAAGAAAACTGCAGTCGGTGCATCTCTGATACTCTACTATTTCTGGAATTTTTGTGGCTATTTTTTGGTATCGTTAGACTACAGTAAAATATTAACAAAATACTATATTATATTCTTAATACTATAGTATTTAATTGGATCTCAAGAATCATTGGATTTGCATTGAAGTCGCTATTTATTGCTATGGTTAGATTATAGTTAATTATTAATAAAGTAATACAGTACAATAAAATAAATAATTTGCTTTGAAAATACACAACTTGTAATAATTTTATTTTGTGGGATCTCCAAGATCTATTGGAATCGCAATATCCAGGAGGGACTGAATATTGTTAGTTTCTAGTAAAAAGTTCCATGTTTGGTATTGTTTTTAGTAAATACAGTCAAATATTGTATACTTTACTATTTCTGCTATTGATATTTAGACAGTCAGTATCACTAGTGTAACAATTTTATACAGTATAACATAAATACAATACAGTTTAATATATACTGCTATATTAGTATATAATATATAGATATAACTAGTATATATAATACTAGTAGTAGTGTATACTGTATATATTGTAGAATAACTTGTTAGTATTAGTTTAACACTATTTAAACTGTCATTAGTTGCTACAATTAACATAATTTTCTATGTTGTTACTAGTAAAACTGTATAATTTACTATTTCTGCTATTGATAGTTAGACAGTCAGCATTACTAGTGTAACAGTTTTATACAGTATAACATAAATACAATACAGTTTAATATATACGGCTATATTAGTATATAATATATAGATATAACTAGTATATATAATACTAGTAGTAGTGTATACTGTATATATCATAGTATAACTCCTGCGTATTAGTATAACACTATTTAAGCTGTCATTAGTTGCTACAATTAACATAATTTCCTATGTTGTTACTAGTAAAACGGTATAATTTACTATTTCTGCTATTGATAGTTAGTAATAAAGCTACTATAAGTAATTTAACAGTGTTTTCTAGCTGCTAGTACAATTAGTGCTTGATTTTTATAGCATGTTTACTAGTATAATAGTAATAATAGTATTTTTAGCATTTTAGTTAATAATTTAATTAGTATAACACGTATAACCTATTGCCTTTGTATTGTTAATTGCTAGTACTGTACGTTCAGTATAAATATATATTTATAGATATTTATTTAAGTATCTTAGAGATAGATTTACCATTATTAGTTGCAGTCAGCCTCAATTGTAGATAATTTTTTTCTGATAAATTAACCAAAGCATGTTTTTATAAGAATATTTTCTTTGATATTGATCTTGTACAGTAATTTACTTCTGTAATTTGATCATCTGATATTTTCTCTACTGGCATCTTTACAAACAAACCAGCACAATCTTTGCAGTTGCTAAAAAATTAGCTGTAAATTTGAGCTTACAAAATTCCTACAGACAGACACTGCACCAATTGTAACACATGACGCGTCTCTGTACACTATATTTCCACTTCGGGTTACCGCAGTGTTTTTAATTCAGCAAAGAGCTGCATGCATTGATCTTCTGTTGTTCATTTGTCTTCACATTCTGCATCATCATGACTGCACAAGCTTGCATCTTCTGTCTGCCACATTTACAGTCAAACCCCAAAGTATTCACACTGTATACAGTTGGTCAGAATTATTAGCCCCCCTGTTTATTTTTTTCCCCAATTTCTGTTTAATGAAGAGCAGATTTTTTTCAACACATTTCTAATCATAATAGTTTTAATAACTCATTTCTAATAACTGATTTATTTTATCTTTGTCATGATGACAGTAAATAATATTTGACTAGATAATTTTAAGACACTTCTATACACCTTAAGTGACATTTAAAGGCTTAACTAGGTTAATTAGGTTAACTAGGCAGGTTAGGGTAATTAGGCAAGTTATTGTATAATGATGGTTTGTTCTGTAGACCATCGATAAAAAAATATAGCTTAATAATTTTGTCAAAATGGGTTTTAAAAAATTAAAAACTGCTTTTATTCTAGCCGAAATAAAACAAATAAGACTTTCTGTGAAAGAAGGAGTCTGTGTCTCTTACGGTCAAAAAACAAACCTTGCTGGTTGAATTAAAGTAACTTTAAAGTCCACATGAACCAGACTTTTAGAGAAAGTTTTTAGAGAAACAGAATATTAAATTAGGAAACAGTGGGCGTGGCTTGTTTTTTTCTACTGCGAGCTGATTGGATGTATTTAAGTAGGCGTTTCATTCAGAAAGATTGGGAAAAGGGTTTTGGGAGAGTTATTACAACCTAACAGACTCGTCCTCTGGAGCTGGAGGGGCGTGGTCAAGTATTTTAGCCACACCCAGTACATCAGACAGACCTAATCTGAGAATTGAACTGAAAACAAACAGGAAGTGCATTTTCAGATTTTAATTTTAGACTACAAGGACAAACTATTTTTATTGAGCTTACAAAATCAACATTGTTAGTTTTGATTCTGGGGCGATGCAGTGGCGCAGTAGGTAGTGCTGTCGTCTCACAGCAAGAAGGTTGTTGGTTCAAGCCTCGGCTGGGTCAGTTGGCGTTTCTGTGTGGAGTTTTCATGTTCTCCCTGCGTTCGCGTGGGTTTCCTCCGGGTGCTCCCCAGAGATGGGTTTCAGCTGCAAGGGCATCCGCTGCGTAAAACATGTGCTGGATAAGTTGGTGGTTCATTCCGCTGTGGCGACCCCAGATTAATAAAGGGACTAAGCCGAAAAGAAAATGAATGAATAGTTTTAATTTCTTGTGTACTTTAAGTCAGAATTTGCCATGTGTGAATAGTTTGGGTCTTGACTGTACATGCATATGAATGAGAGTCTGTGCTTCTGTTAGATACTCTTGAGAGATGCTCCAGGGGTCAGGGATTGGGATATCGAGGCTCATGGAGCATCAGTTCGTCAGGACTGGAGTGTATTAACTGGAACTCCAGCTCTCTGCGAGGGAAGAAGTTCACTGCGAGGAGACCAGAGGCGAGCACACTGGGTCTGGGAAACCACAACTACTGCAGGTGCTAGAGCTCACACTGTATTCATAATGCATGCACTTACTGATCAAGCATTGATATCTGTGTTAGGGATGCACGATACTGGGGATCATATTTTCAACATCTTAACATCATATTCTCAACATCTTACTTGATAAGTGCCAATAAACAGTTAATATCTTAATAATAGGCAGGAAATAAACCAGTAGTAAATGGTATGACTATTATTATTATGATTATTTGAGAGTAGATGAATAATAATTATGTTTGCTTTGTGTTTTATTGAGCAGGAATCCAGACGGAGACTCTAAACCCTGGTGTTATGTATATAAAAAGGCTCAGATCTCATGGGAGTTTTGCTCCTTACCAACATGTGTAATAGGTATGAACACAAACACACACATATACACACGCAAGGTTATTAAAGGTTTGCATTTTGAAGTTCAGCAAATTTGCTGTACATTTCAGTTCATTCCATTATTGGATTTGTTTAGTTTTATTTTGTGAACACATTTCTATTCACTCATTCCTTCATTTTCCTTCGCTTAGTGCCTTGATTTATCAGGGGTCGCCACAGTGGAATGAACCGCCAATTTATCCAGCATACAGTATGTTTTACACAGTGGATGCCCTTCCAGCTGCAACCCAGTACACCATACACTCTCATTCACACTCATACACTACGGCCAATTTAGTTCATCAATTCCCCCATAGCGCATGTGTCTGGACTGAGGGGGAAACCGGAGCACCTGGAGGAAACCCACGCCAACACAGGGAGAACATGCAAACTCCACACAGAAATGCCAAGTGACCCAGCCGGGACTCAAACCAGCGATCTTCTTGCTGCGAGGCAACAGTGCTAACCATTGAGCTTTCTAACCACATTTCTATTTAGTTTTTATATATTCAGTTTCAGTTTAACTTTAAGTACTTCTAGATAATCCGAGTGAACATATCATGTTTAGTGTTTGCTGCTAACATTTTACTCTGTGCAAAACTCTCTTTTTTAAATAATTTTATAACAACCCACAAAACAATCCCCAAATAAAACAATCAACATTTTCAAATAAATAAGTAAATAAATAAATAAAATATACAAAATAATAATAAATAACATAAAATACAGAGGAAAAATTATAATATCAAACCATATACATACATACATACATACATACATACATACATACATACATACATACATACATACATACATACACATATACCTTCACTCAATCCACACCTAAGGTTTGCAAAACTCTTAATAATAGTTAATAACGCTGTAAAAATGTAATGACAATCAGTTTCTGTGTGGAGTTTGCATGTTCTCCCTGTGTTCGCGTGGGTTTCCTCCGGGTGCTCTGGTTTCCCCCACAATCCAAAAGCATGCAGTACAGATGAATTGGGAAGGCTAAATTGACCATAGTGTGTGAGTGAGTGTGTATGGATGTTTCCCAGAGATGGGTTGCGGCTGGAAGGGAATCCGCTGCGTAAAACATGTGCTGGATAAGTTGGCGGTTCATTCCGCTGTGGTGACCCCAGATTAATAAAGAGACTAAGCCGAAAAGAAAATGAATGAATGAATGAATGTTTGCTATTTGTTCCAACAACTTATTTAAAATGAGCTGAAACAACTCAATTCTTGTGTTTTTTTTAGGGGACAACTTAATTGCTTTATGTTCAGTCCTCTTAAACAAGTTAACATAATCCATTTATGTAGGGACAACATCGAGGAATTATGTGGAACCCAGCATATTTTACAGTGCAGACACAAACATGCATGTTGAAACAGTGCGTGTGTGTAATGTTGTGTGTTGTTGTGTCAGACCCATATCTGGAGTGTGCTCAGAGATCAGGTCAGACCTACAGAGGGACGAAAGCGGTCACACGCAGCGGTCTGAAGTGTCTGCCGTGGGATTCACCCGCTGTTTCTCATAAAATCTACCATGCATGGAGATCTGATGCCAGAGAGATGGGCATCGGCAGCCACAACTTCTGCAGGCAAGATCAATTATTAATGCTTCAACATTAGCTGCACGACACATACAGCTGAATCAGAATTACTCCTGTGAATTTTTAGATATTCCCCAAATGATGTTGAACAGATTCAGAAATTTTCACAGTATTTCCAATAATATTTTTTCTTCTGGAGAAAGTCTTATTTGTTTTATTTAGGCTAGAAAAAAAGCAGTTTTTAATTTTAAAACCATTATAAGGTCAATATTATTAGCCCCCTTAAGCAATATTAGATTAGAAGTCTTTATTGTCCACACATTTCGTCTTTGGCCTTACAAAATGTTACTAAACATCACAAATACAAAACACAAAGCTTCCTACACCATAGATACCCAACACACAACCCTGGCTATAAAACCACTAACAGATTCACAGCGTCACAGAATTACATATAAACTACTTTGTTCAGTATAATAATAGGAGACGGCATAAAAGATTTCTTAAAAATATTAGTTTTTGCTTTGGGTATTCTGTATCGTCTACCAGAAGTAAGCTTTTCAAATTCATAATGAAGAGGGTAAGTGAAGTCCTGAACTATCTGTGAGGCTTTCTGTCTAGTCTGGTTTGTATACAGTTCCACAAGCTGCCTCTGGGACTCCAGCATGATTTTACTAACTGTGTTTGCAAGTTTGTACATGCTTCTAGCTCCAAGATTTCCAAACCAGCAATAAATATTATAGGAGATATTACTTTCAAGCAGACTGGTATAGACCTTCCTCAGAATACCCTTAATAACATTAAAAGATTAACCAAAGAAACCCAAAGTTTAAACCACTATCTAAAACAATCTCTGAGTACCTAAAACTGTTTACAATCTCAACATGTTGACCCTCAGTAATTCAATTCAATTCAATTCATCTTTATTTGTATAGCGCTTTTATAATGTAGACTGTGTCAAAGCAGCTTCACATAGAAGATTATAGTGATTTATAACAGTGTCGGTCCAGTTTTCAGAGTTTAGGTTCAGTTCAGTTCAGTTCAGTTCAGGTCAGTGTGGTTTAATATTCACTGCACAGTCCAAACACTGTGGAGGAATCCATCGATTCGCAGATCTACAAGTCCTGAACTATGCAAGACAGTGGCGACAGCGGTGAGGAAAAAAAAACTTCAATTGGCAAAAGTGAAGGAAAAAAAAACCTAGAGAGAAACCAGGCTCAAAAACTGGGTGATATGTCGGCTGCCCTTATTTGTTTCGGATTGTCTCCAGAACAAACCACTGTTATACAATGACTTGCCTAATTACCTTAACTTTACCCTAATTAACCTAGTTAAGCCTTTAAATGTCACTTTAAGCTAAATACTAGTGTCTTGAAGAATATCTAGTCAAATATTATTATTATTTACTGTCATCATGGCAAAGATTATTATTAGGTTATTAGAAATTAAAACTATTATGTTTAGAAATGTGTGTGTGTGTGTGTGTGTGTGTGTGTGTGTGTGTGTGTGTGTGTGTGTGTGTGTGTGTGTGTATATATATATATATATATATATATATATATATATATATATATGTATGTATATATAAGTATGTATATACATATATATATATATATATATATATATATATATATATATATATATATATATATATATATATATATATATATATATATATATATATATATATATATATATATATATATATATATATATATATATATATATATACACACACACACATATCATATATATGCACATGTGTATTTGTATGTTTTGTATATCATATCTGTGTACAGTTAATCATAATTAATACCAACTAATATAGGGCTGAAATTATTTAAACTAATTTATGTTAACATTTTTATGATTAAAAAATTATCATTTCCAAAAATTATAAATGCATTTAAAGCTATTTATTTTAATAAAATGATACAAAAAATAATAATAAAAAAAATAAAATCTGGGTTCTTCAATCAAATGTGATTTCTCTTCAATAAAACAAACAAGACTTTCTCTAGAAGAAAAAATATTATCGGAAATACTGTGAAAAATTCCTGAATCTGTTCAACTGAAAGATTTGTAAAAGAAAAACGTTTTACAGGAGGGTGAATAATTTTCACTTCAACTATATATAATATACACTGACTGGCAAATCCCAGTTGTAAGAGCAACAAATAATACTAACTTGACTTCGAGTTGATCATTTGGAAATGTGGCAGAAGGTGGATATTTCCCATGAATCATCTGTTGAACTGCATCCTATTCATCACAAATACTGCAGAAGACCTACTGGAACCCACATGGAGCCAAGATTCTCACAGAAATCAGTCAAGTTTGGTTAAGGAAAGATCATGGTTTGGGGTTACATTCAGTATGGGGGCGTGCTAGAGATCTTCAGAGTGCATGGCAACATCAACAGCCTGAGGTATCAAGACATTTGTGCTGCCCATTACATTACAAACCACAGGAGAGGGCAAACTCTCCAGCAGGATAGCGCTCCTTCTCATACTTCAGCCTCCACATCAAAGCGCCTGAAAGCAAAGAAGGTCAAGGTGCTCCAGGATTGGCCAGCCCAGTCACCAAACATGAAAATTATTGAGCATGTCTGGGGTAAGATGAAGGAGGAGGTGTTGAAGATGAATTCAAGGAATCTTGATGAACTCTGGGAGTCCTGCAAGAAGGCTTTCTTTGCCATTCCAGATGACTTTATTAATCAGTGATTTGAGTCATTGCAGAGATGTATGGATGCAGTCCTCCAAGCTCATGATGGAGTCAGACACAATATTCATTCTGTTTCCACTGCAGCATGAGCACATATTCTATACTGGACATTATTGAAGGTTCAGTGATGAGACTTTTGTCTAAGCAAAGTCAGACCTTACTGTCCTAATGAAATCATTCAAAATCAAGACATGATCAGATTTTATTTAGGTAAAATAAGCGTAATCTAGAGGCCTTTGCCTTTCATATAAGCCTCTAAATAAGTCAAGTTATTATTTGTTGTTCCTAAAACTTGGATCGACCTCAAGACTTTTGTCAGGTAGTGTATTATATATTGTGGTCTATATCTAAAACCTAAGTATTAGAGTTATCTAGAACTATTATTCATCAATGAACCTTTACTGTTATAGTTACCGAGTGCAGTACATTTTTTTGCTTTGTCCATAGTTATATCCTGTTTGCAGCTCCTAAAAGGGTGGTTAAAACAGTGTAAATCTCATCCTCATTGTTCCCAGAGCATCAGAAATACCATCGTCTTCCTCTAAATCTCAATGTTTTGTCTCTCAGGAACCCAGACGGAGACCTCGGCCCCTGGTGTCACGTCTATAAAGGCTCTCAGCTGACCTGGGAACTGTGTGACGTCCCGCAGTGCCGTAAGTGTGTATAGAGCTGCTATAACAACTGATCAGTACACAATGCTAAAAGCCTGAGTCACTGATGAACAGATCCAGTGTTTGGTCTTAGAGAAATGAAATCTGCTCACTTCTGGAAACTATTGTGATTCCACATCTGCTCATGAGCTTTAGATTGCACGTTTTGGGTGAAATCTACCAAGTTTTGCTGAATCACAAGAGTTGGTCATGGCTTATTTGTCTTTCTAAAACTGATGAACTTTTTTTTTCTTCATTCAGAGCAGATGCCTGAGCAAAATACATCCAACAAAACCCCTAAACTTTTTAAGCTGAGCCACAGGAGTTGGTTATGGCATATTTGTCTTTCTAAAACTGATTAACTTAAAATTAAATTAAATTAAGAGAATATGTCTGATCAAAGTACATGCAAAAAGACCTCAAAACCATACTACTTTTTAGATATACTTTTTTGTGTCTAATTTAATCCATTTTTATTTATTTATATTTATTATTTATTATTTATTTGTAGTCTTTTTTATACATTTTTATTGTATTTTTTATTCCTTATTTATTTTATTAATTTATTATTAATCAGTTTATTGATATTAATTCATTAAGCATTCTATAAATGTATTAATTTGAATCGGGATATCCTCTTATTAGTTTAATATTTATATTACTACTTATTGATAATGATATTAACCATTCCAGAATTACATTGATTTAAATCTGGGCACTTTTTATTTGATTAATTTATTAATATAAATGTAATAATTATTAATGTATTAATTTTAATATATGAATATAAATATATTAATAATTTATGTATTGATTTATTTATTTATTAGCTGTTCCAGAAGTAAACTGTCTTGAATCTGGACACGCCTTTTTAGTTTATTATTTATTGTTAATTAATTTATTAATATAAATGTAATAATTATTAATGTATTAATTTTAATATATGAATATGAATATATTAATAATTTATGTATTAATTTATTTATTTATTAGCTGTTCCAGAAGTAAATTGTCTTGAATCTGGACACGCCTTTTTAGTTTATTATTTATTGTTAATTAATTTATTAATATTAATGATTAATTATTAATGTATTAATTTTAATATATGAATATAAATATATTAATAATTTATGTATTAATTTATTTATTTATTAGCTGTTCCAGAAGTAAATTGTCTTAAATCTGGACACGCCTTTTTAGTTTATTATTTATTGTTAATTCATTTCTTAATTAATAATTATTAATGTATTAATTTTAATATATGAATATAAATATATTAATAATTTATGTATTAATAAATTTGTTTATTAGCTGTTCCAGAATTAAATTGTCTTGAATCTGGACACGCCTTTTTAGTTTGTTATTGATTTTATTATTTATTGTTAATTAATTTATTAATATTAATGTATTAACCATTCCAGAATTATATTGATTTGAAAATGGACACCCAGATTTTATATTATTATTTATTTAATTCATTTATTAATACTAATTTATTATTTATGATTAATTAATGCATTGATATTAATGTATTATCATCAATACATTAATATTAAATAATATTTAATATCGATGTTTAATTTATTACCCATTTAAGAATTGCATTGAATCTGGACACTCCCTCTTTTGTTTATTATCTATTTTATTCATTTATTCATATTAATTAATTATTAATTTATTTATTCATATTTATTTATTAATCATTTCAGAATGACATAGATTGGAATCTGGACATCCTTTTTAGTTTATTTATTTATTTTAGTAATTCATAAATATTATTTTGTTTAATATTTATTATTAATCCATTTATTATTATTGATTTATTATTAATTTATTGATATTAATTTATTAACCTTTCCAGAATTATATTAATTTGAAATTCCTTTTTTAGTTTATTATTTATTTTATGAATATATTATTATTACTTTATTAATTTATTCATTATTATTTATCAATTTACTTACATAAATGTATTAACCATTTCAGAATTACATTGATTTGAATCTGGACACCCCTTTTTAGTTTATTATTTATTTGATTAATTTATTATTTATAAGTTAAGTTATTTTATTAATTACTTTATTTATTTATATATTATTAATTTAGTAATCATTCCAGAATTATGTTAATGTAAATCCGGACACCCCCTTCTTATTTTATTACTTTTAAAATAGCAATTCATAAATATTGAATGCATTAATATAATTAATATAATAATTAATGTATTAATATAATTTATTAGTGTTAATTTAGAAATGCGTTATCTATTATTAATTCATTTTTTAATATTAATGTTTTAACAGTTCTGGAATGACTTATCCGGTAAAAGTAGACGGTGCTTTGACTCGCTCTGTCTGTCACACGGTCAAAAATGTAAAAGTCTTAAATGCATACACCAGACTAGACAACAAAGATGTAAGACAACATAAATATAACATTTAACCAATGAACATTACTATACCACCCTGATGTGTGTGTATTTTTAATCATGTTTGTCTTTCCTCCACAGCGAGGAAACTTCCCTCAATCACAACACTTGGACCACGAGCCCCTGCAACAACCAACAATCAAGGTAAGAGAATGTGAAAAAGAAGTAAATGGGTGGTTTTTACTCATGTAAAAGGGTCTGTGCTGTAATGTGTGCTGCATGCATTAAATACAGGAGTTGTGATAGATGTTACTTCATTCACTTTCCAAAAAATCTAATATAATTCAGAATAGAGGTGACAAGGAATAATAAATGAAATAATGATGCCTTTGGTATTGAATTTTTGTATTGAATGTCAGCTTAAACATCGATTAAACAGCAATTTGCTGCCACCTGCTGTTGGATTTGGTGTGTTTTTTTTATCCATGACTGAACTGAACTAGTCAAAATACCAACTGTACAACAATGAGCAAAATATTGTTTAATCATCTTAAATATTATCTTATAAATTATCTTTATTTATATACTTTTTTTGTGTTTTTTCTTTATAAAGAAAATTCTTTTAATCAAGGCGTCATTTAATAAACGTTAAACAAATTATTCAATTGTTAAATATTTATTTCAATTGTGAATAACTGCTTTCTTATTTTATGTAGTTTCGAGTGAAATTATTACTCCAGTCATTATTGCTTTATTACTTTATTACTATTACCATTAATAGTAATAATAAGAATAATAATAATAATAATAATAAAGGATCATGTGACTCTAAAGACTTAAGTAATGAAGCAGAAAATTCATCATTAAAATCACTGGAATTAACTACTTTTGAAGTTATTTTATAGCACAATAACATTTCACAATATTTACTGTATTTTTGATTAAATTAATGCAGCCTTTTTGAGCAGAAGAAGCTTATTTTAAAACATTTTTAAATCATTCTGACCCCAAACTTTTAACCGGTAGTGTGTACACACTATATATATATATATATATATATATATATATATATATATATATATATATATATATATATATATATATATATACACACACACACATATACACAGTTAAAGTCAGAATTATTAGTTTATTGTTTATTTTTTCCCCAATTTTTGATTAACGGAGAGATTTTTTTTTCAACCCATTTCGAATCATAATAGTTTTAATAACTCATCTCTAATAACTGATTTATTTTATCTTTGCCATGATGACAGTAAATAATATTACACTAGATATTCTTCAAGACACTTCTATACAGCTTAAAATGACATTTAAAGGCTTAACTAGGTTAATTAGGGTAACTAGGCAGGTTAGGGTAATTAGGCAAGTTATTATATAACGATGGTTTGTTCTGTAGACAGTCGAAACAAATAACTTAAAGGGGCTAATAATATTGTCCTTAAAATGGTGTTTAAAAAATTAAAATCTGCTTTTATTCTAGCTGAAATAAAACAAATAAGACTTTCTCCAGAAGAAAAAATATTATCAGACATACTGTAAAAATGTCCTTGCTCTGTTAAACATCATTTGGGAAATATTTAAAAAAGAAAAAAACTCAAAGGGGGGCTAATAACTCTGACTTCAACTGTGTATATAATGTGTATGTCTGTAAAAACTCTCCAATACAGCACAAGTGTGAGTCTTTTCCTTCATCTTTTCCTCCGTCTGTGTCTGTCAGGTGTGTGTGGTCAGCGTGAGTCTCCGTCTAACCTGCTGCCGATGTTTAGGATCCGCGGTGGTCAGGCCAGTGACATCAGAGAGCAGCCGTGGCAGGCGGCCATCACTGTTTACCTGCCGCGCTCAAAAAAACACAACTTCCTGTGCGGCGGCGTCCTCATAGACTCCTGCTGGATCCTCTCAGCCGCTCACTGCTTCCAGCAGAGGTGTGTGTGTCTATAGATAGATGGATGGATGGATGGATGGATGGATGGATGGATGGACAGACAGACAGAGAAACAGACAGACATAGATAGATAGATAGACAGACAGACAGACAGATAGATAGATAGATAGATATATAGATAGATGGATGGATGAATGGATGGATGGATGGATGGATAGACAGACAGACAGACAGGTAGACAGACAGACAGGTAGGTAGACAGACAGGTAGGTAGACAGACAGAGAGGTAGGTAGAGAGACAACCAGACAGACAGACAGACAGGTAGGTAGAGAGACAACCAGACAGACAGACAGACAGACAGACAGACAGACAGACAGACAGACAGACAGACAGATAGATAGATAGATAGATAGATAGATAGATAGATAGATAGATAGATAGATAGATAGATAGA
>NC_079442.1:51967442-52067442 GCF_903798145.1 Danio aesculapii
CGTTCATTCACAGAACGCAAGTTTCTGGAGGGCACATATATCTGCAGAAGTGAGATCAGATACGAAGGAGCACAGCTAGAGGTCACTTTGTAAGCAAACATCAGAGCTTTGAATTTGATTCGAGCAGCAACTGGCAGCCAGTGCAAACGGGTGAGTAGTGGAGTGACATGTGCTCTTTTGGGTTCATCAAAGACCACTCGTGCTGCTGCGTTCTGAAGCAGCTGAAGAGGTTTGATAGAACTAGCTGGTAGCCCGGCTAGCAGAGAGTTGCAATAATCCAGTTTGGAGAGAACAAGAGCTTGAACAATGAGTTGAGCTGTATGTTCAGATAGGAAGGGTCGGATCTTTCTGATGTTGTAGAGTGCGAATCTGCAAGATCGAGCAGTTCTAGAAATGTGGTCAGAGACGTTCAGTTGGTCATCAATCGTAACTCCAAGGCTTTTTACCATTTTGGATGCAGTGATGGTTGCTCCGTCCATCTGGATTGAAAAGTTATGGTGAAGAGTCGGGTTGGCAGAAACTTCAAGCATTTCCGTTTTCATGAGGTTAAGCTGGAGATGATGATCTTTCATCCAGAGTGAAATGTCTGACAGGCAGGCTGAAATGCGAGCTGGAACCGAGGGATCATCAGGGTGGAAAGAGAGGTATAGCTGGGTGTCATCAGCATAGCAGTGGTAGGAAAAACCATGTTTCTGGATGACTGTTCCTAAAGATGCCGTGTAGATAGAGAAGAGAAGTGGTCCAAGCACAGAGCCCTGAGGTACCCCAGTGTTTAGATGCTGTAGGTTGGACACCTCTCCCCTCCACGACACCCTGAATGACCTGTCTGAGAGGTAGGAACTGAACCATTGAATAACAGTGCCTGCGACGCCCAGTGACTCAAGCGTAGATAGCAGGATCTGGTGGTTTACAGTGTCAAAAGCAGCTGATAAATCCAGCAAGATGAGGACAGATGATTTAGAGTCTGCTTTAGCCAGTCTGAGATCCTCCACGACCGAGAGCAGGGCAGTCTCAGTTTAAAATAATCTTACATTTTCGCACGACTGAACTCGTATAAATTTGTATAAATTAGCCACAAAAACAGAAATACCAACAATATTACTGCAATTCGTAACTTTTTGATTTAGTGGCTAATTTGTTTGAATTTGTATGATTTTATTCCTGTAAACTAGTACGAATTGCTCATCTCCCAATGACGACTTGGTTTAGGGGCGGGGTTTGGTGCCACACCTCTTTTTAAAATAATCTTACATTTTCACATGACTGAACTCGTATAAATATGTATAAATTAGCCACAAAAACAGAAATACCAACAATATTATGGCAATTCGTAACTTTTTAATTTAGTGGCTACTTCATATGAATTTTCGTATAATGAATTCGTATAAATTTGTATAAATTAGCCAGTAAATTGACCAAATGTAAAGTAGTTGTTTTCTCGTAAGATCAGGCTGATAATACATTGACATTAAACATATCCACTTGTTAAGTGTGACATCACGCAAAGTGGCTTCCGGGTCCAAGCGCTATATCAAACTGTATGGGGAGACTCATCAAATGGTAATAGTAAACGTTTACAAAGCTATGAAATACTTTGGAAAATCATGTTTGCAATATATATAATCACACCTATTGTGACGATGATCAGAAAGTGATTCATTTTTTATAAATTGTTAAAATTTTGGTATTTGTGATGCAGCAAGTCTAGAGACTGTTGTGTACACCATGATGTTATATAAAATTCACTTTAATATGTGTTGTGACTAAAAAGTGGACATAAACTAATATGTTCTCATATCAAATGATTAGCGGCTTGGACCCAGAAACAGTATTCCATACGTCACCGATACGTCACGACTTGACTTAAGAGGATAGCATGGCATTTTGCATATTACCATTCAAAATGAATACACGATACTGCGAAAATATGCAATGATGTTGATGTGTATTACAATAGTATTCCTTGTGACATAGCATCGATGACTGTGGAAGTGGGTCTAAAGATAGTACAGCCCATCTGATTGGTCAAATTTGGATAAACAATCTATGCATGTAACAAACAAATGGATGCCACATAAAATCAATTTATTTAATTGCACCACTTTGCGATACAGATATTGCATATACTATAATTTTTACTATTATTATTTACTTTTGCTATCGTTTTTCTGATATATTGTGCAGCCCTGTTTAGAATAACAGATTTCGAGGCATTTGGCTTTTGCTTTTAAATAGTACATAAGTGATGCCACTTTTGAATGTTGCGTGATGCTTTTATACAATGTTGTAATGAGGATTACTTGTAATAATGGTGGAGTTTTCTAAACTTCTGCTGGGTCAGAGAAACGTTTGTTTTCATGCTAACAGACTCATTGGACTGTATTTAATATTTCTTGTTAACTGGATGGGTGACTGCAGATCAACCCAAATCTAAAGTTATTATGGAATTTAGACGTCGGGATGCATATTAAGTTAATATTTAAGTATTTAACATACCTTTTATAAACTTTTATAGACTTGAACAGTCAGCTAGTGCTAAATTATTGTCTTTTTTATACAGTAAATGCTTGTACATTATTTTTTGCCTGGCTTTTTATATTAAAAAAATGAAATTAAATGAGTTTTGTCTTCCTGTATTAGTTTTGAGTTGAGATGTTTAGTGAAGTTACAGTGTCTGAATGTGAATGAGTGAGAAACAGTTGCAAAATAAAAGTCATTTCAATCCAAAAAATCCTCTTTGCTTAAATTAAAGTCAAATCATCTTTATTTTATGGCACTTTTACAATGTGGATTGTTTTAAAGTCACTTTTCAAGGATGAACTGGAAAATAAGGGCTGACAAGATTAGGAAATTTACCTGAATAAAGAAATTATTCTGATTATGCAATAAACTGTTTGGTGATTAATTATCTGTTTTGGGTCCCATAGAGAAATCTAATATATATCCAAATATACTTATACTGTATATAAAAAATAGTTCCTATATTTAAACATATATGGGCATATGTGTAATTATAATTAATGAAAGGAATATTTAAACTTTAAAGCTATCATTTTTGCAGTATATAAAAATATATGTTGAATATTTGTGTATGTGTATTTTTATATCTGTAAAACCCAAACATGTTAAATATGTTTCATATCTCATTTGCATATATTGCCATATTTTAATTTCTTTATGGGGACTTTATCATACTTTTTAATTAAAGAATTGTTATAAACTATTGAGATTAATTGTAAGTTGTCACTGTGCTCCTTTAAATATTAAAGTAATTGTTTGAATTCTGTAAATGTTCTGATTGGCTGCTTTTCCTTCTTGCAATCTTATGCAAAAAACTTAAGTCAATGCAATCAGTGTTTATTTCAGCTCTAGCCAATAGTAAAACAGCACTATTAGATAAATTACATGAGCTGGATTCACTGGTCAGATGCATCAGAAATGCAGCACACTGAGGACATCTGCTGGTTACAGTGGTGTAATGCACAAAACGAACTAAAAATAAGCAGATCGTAATCATTTGCTGGTGTGGACACAAATATATCATCATTATATTTATATTTATAGTCTATAGTGTGAACAGTCCTTTAGGCATTAAAACACTATGAATGACTAAAGCTGCGGTCACACTGGGCTTTGTGTGTGCGAAATTCTGTCGTGCGGTGATGCAAAAAGGGGCGGGATTAAACAAGATGATTAGACATTTAAAAAGCGAGCGATTGGTCCATATTTTAAATTTCTGTCCAGAGAGGTCCTGTTTTGATCCTCGATTGGTCTCACGCAGTCAAGTGATGCGATTTCGCAGGTCAGAGTTCACCAAGCTTGAACTTTGCACCACAGCAACATGCGAAACTTGACGCATGAACTTGCGTTTCCGGTCTGACGCATTCGCGTGCGTATGAATGGAAGTCTATGGGAGGAAAAGCCTAGTGTGATCGCAGCTTCAAACCTGGGTAGATATTCTAATTCTGATTGGCTGTTTTCCTGTCTTAATTTATGCAATTAGTGTTTATTTTCAGCTCTAGCCAATAGTAATACAGCACTATTGGATAAATTACACGAGCTGGATTCACTGGTCAGATGCATCAGAAATGCAGCACACTGAGGACATCTGCTGGCTACAATGGTGTAATGCACACAAAAACCCTAAAAATAAACAGATCGTAATCATTTACTAGTGTGGACACAAATATATCATCATTATATTTATATTTATAGTCGATATTCTAATTCTGATTGGCCTGTCTTGTCTCAGCTTCTGCAATCAGTGTTTATTTTCAGCGCTAGCCAATAGTAAAACAGCATTATTATGTAAATTACATAAGCTAGATTCACTGGTCAGATGCGCTTGAAATGTAAATGTTATAAACAACCACAACATTCTTCACTTAAAACGCTAAACGGCATACAGTACATGTAACACACACAAAACAATGTATATTAGTTTTTGGATATTTTATAAATATTAATCTTATATTTTGTGCCTTTAATTAAATCAAGAGTTCTGAAAAGTCTGATATAATCACTGTATGATAAAAAACAGATGGGCTGTGACTTTATTTTTTGTTTTGTCTAATGATTAACTGCATACAAGATAAAAGTTTGTATCTACATTTTCTGAAATAGTGTGCTGTGTAATATCAGCCTTCTTTAAGCACTTTCCAGAGTTCTGCTTTAGGTTGAGAGTGTCTTATCTTTCTTTTTCTATTCAGGTGATCTCTCACAGCCTTCATAATATTCAGGTCGGGACTTTGTGGAGGCCATTTCATGACTGACTGTGTTTCATCAGCTGTTTTCTTTTTTCCAAATAGGATTTCACCGCAGTTAGGGAATCATTATCATGCTGAAAATGAAAACTATTACCTCTTAAGTTCTTTCCAGAAGGAATGGCATAATGGATTAAAACCCATCTGTTCTTTTCAACATTCACAATTCCATCAATTCAGACAATATTGCTAACAACACTAGTGGACGCACAGCAGAAAAAGCTCAAATCTGGACATGTCTTTTGCATTTCTTAACCCAGGGGTCACCAATCTCTGTCCTGGAGGGCCGGTGTCCCTCCAAGGTTTAGCTCCAACTTGCCTCAAAACACCTGCCTGGGTGTTTCAAGTATACCTAGTAAGACCTTGATTAGCTTGTTCAGGTGTGTTTGATTAGAGTAGGAGCTAAAATCTGCAGGACACCGGCCCTCCATGAACATGTTTGGTGACCCCTGTCTTAACCAGTGGTGCTCAACCCTGTTCCTGGAGATCGACCTTCCGGCAAAGTTCAGCTCCAACCCTGATCAAACACACCTGAACCAATTAATTAGGACCTGAACAGCACTTGAGAATTACAGGCAGGTGTGTTTGATATGGGTTGCAAATGAAATCTGCAGGAAGGTCGATCACCAGGAACAGGGTTGGTCTCCCCAAACAATTAAACCAAAATAAATCAAACTCTAGCCTAAAGCTGGGGTCACACTGGAGTTTTCTCCCCATAGACTTCCATTCATATGCACGTGAATGCGTCCGACCGGAAACGGAAGGTGATGTGTCAAGTTTCGCAGGTTACTGCGGTGCAAAGTTCAAGCTTGGTGAACTCTGACCTGCGAAATCGGAAAACTTGACCGCATGAGACCAATCGAGGATCAAAACATGACCTCTCTGGACAGAACTATAAAATATTGACCAATCGCTCGCTTTTTTAATGTCTAATCATTTTGTTTAATCCCGCCCCTTTTCGCAGCACTGTACGACAGGATTTCACAAGCTCAAATTCTAGTGTGACCGGATCTTTACTCCTATCCTTAAAGAGCCCATATTATGGCTTTTTGAAAATGCCCTTCCATATAGTGTGTAACACAGCTCTAAGTGAAGTGAAATATCCAGCTAAGGCTTAAATCTGTAAGTGTACAGTGTTTAAAATTATTGATTCATCTATAAAAGAGTCGACTCATAGTGCTTCAAACGAGTCGTCTTGATAACGAGTTATTAGGTGTTTCGCGATGACGCAGCTACGAAACACAAGTAGTTGCACGCGCAAGCCCGGGAGATTTGAAACCTGCGGCCCCGCCCACTAACAGAAAAAAGTCACACACACACACACACACACACAGAGACACACACAGACACCGGTAGAATGAAGTCACGCTGTGCAGATGGATATTATTGACAGTTCACCCAAAGATGAAACCTTAGCATATAGCCTAGCCTTGAGCAGATCGAGAGCCTCTGGAAACTACCTGCTTACAAAGAAGACTTCATCAGTTTGTTAAAGGAAGGATCGGTAAAGACTGTCAGAACAAGGATCAGTGGATCATGAATCAGTTTCTTCCCCCATTTCACCAGTGTAAGTACGTGCGATTAAAATTGTTGCCTCGTTTACTCTAGCTTGCAAATTATGCATTTAGTTGTGTATTGTTACTTGTAACCGCGTGTGCTGTATCAGGTTAACTCTTTATATTCTCATATCGCGTGTAAAGCTACGTTGAAAACGCGACGCGTGCCGCTTTGTTTATGGATAGTCTTCTATGTGTGTGTGTGTAATGTGTGTGTGTGTGTGGCTCCTCTGAGGACGGTCGTTTGTGTGAGTGTCTCCTCTTAGGAGGTTGATGTGTGTGTGTGTGTGTCTCTGAATAGGGTAAAGCTCTAGGCAAAGGGTGATCAAAGGGACCCGTTTGTAAAGTGAGGACTTTAGGGGGTGTCGCGGTTGAACTCTTAGGGTTGTAATCGCGGATGTAACTGAGGACGCGGAGGGGGAGGGAGGTGTCGCCGCCGCGCCGTCTCTATTCTGGATGCACCGGCCCTGTGTGTGTGTGTGTGTAAAAAGAGCAAGTAGACTGCTAGGACATATCCTCGCCAGTTCTTGGACTTTTTGCTTGATAAAATAGTTAGTCGTCAGTATTTTCTAGTCCATCGTCTGTATTTACATTCACCCACTGGCAGCCAAAATCCACTATGAAGCGTGTGTACACTGACTACTTTTATATTGTTGATAATCTGCTGGGCATTTCACTCTGTCTCGCCCTGAAGCCTGTCAGTGTCGTCGACCAATCGCAGCAGCCTGTCATTGGTCCAATCAGCGCAGATTAGCTTCGCGCTGAGGAGGGGTTTGGGTACAAATGAATCGCTGAACGATTCATATGGGAGTCGCTGGGATAACTAGGTAAAAATAAAGGCAGATTATAAGACCATCAAAGTGTTGTTTGACCTTGCATGCATATTAGACTGTTGTTGGAGACCCTTACAACCTAAATATGACCCTATTTCATCTATAATATGGGCTCTTTAAAAAACAAAGATCAACTGAAAGATCATTTATTCACCCTGGATAAATCTCAATTAAAAAAAAAATTGACCAAAAAAATGTACAATTATGACTGATTTTGTGGTAAAGGGTCACGTTTATCCATTATACTAAGTGCTAAAAATACTTTCAAGGTCTTTAAACCCTTGTGAAATCTACAGTTCTTCACACTCAAAACTGTAAGACTTATATTTATGTAATAAACTGTATAACGTCATTCACCAGGAAACACCCTGACAAATGTCTAATGGGGAAATCCTCTCAATGACATATTCAGTCAGTTGTTTGTGTTCATTTTCTGAATGTTTTGGTTCAGCAGAGACAGACATCTGCACATCAGGAATGTCAAAAATGAAGAAAAATACGGCGAAAAAAGCTACTTCTTATCTGTGCAGAGCGAAAGAGGAAGAACAAATCACATGAGAGCCGATTCATTATGTTGATTATGTTGATTGATTGAATTATGTTGATTCAGTAGGTAGTGCTGTCGCCTCACAGCAAGAAGGTTGCTAGTTCGAGCCTCGAGTTTGCATGTTCTCCCTGCGTTTGCGTGGGTTTCCTCCGGGTGCTCCGGTTTCCCCTACAGTCCAAACACATGTGGTACAGGTGAATTGGGTAGGCTAAATTGTCCGTAGTGTATGTGTGTGAATGAGTGTGTGTGGATGTTTCCCAGAGATGGGTTATGGCTGGAAGGGCATCCGCTGTGTAAAACAAATGCTGGATAAGTTGGCGGTTCATTCCGCTGTGGCGACCCCATATTAATAAAGGGACTTAGCCGAAAAGAAAATGAATGAATGAAGTTAATGTAAGGTGACGCGGTGGTGCAGTAGGTAGTGCTGTCGCCTCACAGCAAGAAGGTCGCTGGTTCAGTTTGCATTTCTGTGTGGAGTTTGCATGTTCTTCCCGTGTTGGTGTGGGTTTCCTCCGGGTGCTCCAGTTTCCCCAACAAGTCCAAAGACATGCGCTGTAGGGGAATTGGGTAAGCCAAAAATTGTCGATAGTGTATGTATGTGTGTGTGCGAATGAGTGTATATGGGTTTCCCAGTGATGGGTTGCGCTTGGAAGGGCATCCGCTGCGTAAAACATATGCTGGATAAGTTGGCGGTTCATTCCGCTGTGGCGACCCCTGATGAATAAAGGAACTAAGCCGAAAAAAAAAATAAATGAATGAAGTTAATGTATTTACTAACATGTTAAAGGGGATCTTTTATGCCTCTTTTTAACATGATGTAAAATAGGTCTCTGATGTCTCTAGAGTGTGTATGTGCAGTTTCAGCTCAACTGACCTCTAGTCCTGGCCCCATAATAGAGCAGATTTCAATAGAGCCGACTGTTAAAATGGCTGACTTTCCAGCAAAAAAAAAAAAAAAAAAGTGTTTACAGCCTGGTACAAAGAACCATTTTGGATTATTTAGCTAATATTACCCTTCATGACAACTGTGAGGGGGTGAATTTTTTAAAAACTCATTCATTTCCTTTATATTAGGTTATATTAACTTTGCATAATTAAGGGCGTGGCCACTTGAGTGACTCACTTCTTGCTGTCTCGTCACCTCAGCTGATTCCGGCTGATTAGTGATGTGGTTTCTGGCTTTCCTCTTACCGAATCAAGCTCAGACTGGGGTTATGAATATCAGAAGAATATACTTTATTGGAATATTTGCCAAAAAAGCAGAGACAGCCTGGAGCAGACCCATCTCAGTCTGTCCCGAGGACAAATCCAGTGTCCCTCAAATTTGCCCTTTATCCTTGCTTCCTCCCACCTTTTTGTTTTCACAGCTGTTTACTGGTTCAACAGGCCTCTCCCAGCTCCTACACCTTTACGACCCCTATTTAAAGACCCCTCTTCTTGTTGGCCCTTATAATGTACAGATCTAATATAATCATCACCGTTTTTCCACATACAGTTCACATTTGGTAATCATGACTAGTATCTATGTTTCAAACAGCTAAACTGGACTCTTCTCTCCCATACAGTGTGTGTCTTTTCAAATATACATGACAGTTTCAACACGTGTTGTATACATTTCATGCCTTTCTGACACAGATGGTTCTCAATGCATCCCCAAGTCCTCTCTCATGCTCTTTTATGACCCCTTTGCCTTAACCTATGGCCTGTTTTCAAAGATATATAATGGCAGATACGTAGGGCCCTCCACTCACCCAATTAAATGTGTCTTCATATAGGTTTAGTAAATAAAAATCTTCTTCATTAGCTGCTGAACTCGGCACATTCATCGTATTTTTGTGTTGTTTTATGTGGCTTTACACAGTCAGCTGCCTTTCGAGATTATTTCCTCCAATTATCAGATGATATGGCATGCTGTGTGCACTTAAATGTGCTCACAATCCATTCACGTGGCCTCCATTATCCAGGTGAGAGTAATGATATACTTGTATACCATCTCTATAAGTGTATTTGTTTTATTTAAGATCATTTATCATTAATATTTTTCTTTAGACCCGTAAAGCACTCCAGAATCTGACAGATTGATTAGCTGTAGGCTCTAGAATGGTCATCTGACGCGTTGTCATACAGTGTAACACCTGGGTTTCATAATTAGCCTTGCATTTACTAATAAGAACAATATTTAGCGGCTCAATGTATTCCAACAGTGTTTTTAAAAGACTAAACACTTTATTAATAGAGTATCCAATCAAGCACATGTGGTCAGAACACAAACGAGTCGCATGTAATGAAGTATTAAGCGTTTCTCCCAAAGAAAAGCCTGAGAAAAATACTAGCAGGAATCTGTAGCTCCACTGACGCTCCGCCTCTTTGCCCCTTTGGGTTGGTGCGATGACGCGCGAACAAAATGGCGACGGTTGCCCACCGTAAGCTTCATTTGTGCTCTTCAGAAACCTATGGGTGATGTCATGGATTAGGGGCGTAGCGGACATTTTAAAAGTGGGGGGTCAGCTGTATGAGAACATACATTCATATAATTATTAATCACCAGTTTCTAAATGGTCTGTCTCTAAAAGTGGCCCCCCCAGTTGCTACGCCCCTGTCATGGATACTACGTCTATATCTTTTACAGTCTATGAAACTGACTCTTTTAGGCTTTGATCTTAATTGTGCTGTTTTGATGACTGTCGCTTTAAATTCAAATGAGATTGTGCTCTTTGCAATAGAGGGCGGAGCTGCAAATGCCTATGTGTCAGCATAGTGGCAGATTCAAAAACAGGACTAATGTTATTTGTGTGAAAAAGTTAAGTTTGTGCATCTAAAACTCCATAAAGCTCCGTTTTAATAATCCTATATATTAATAATAAAATAATATTATTTATTATTATTACTTTTGACATTATCTTCAGCAGCTCAAACACTCTAATGGCTAATGGACAGACGGCTGCTTCTCACTCAGGGCTGCTGTTTATGCTAACGAGGGAGAGATGGGCACTAGTGGGCGGGGCTTCCCCTTTGATGACACATACAAAGCAAAGAGAGAATGTCAATCAAAGTATTTCTGCAGACTGTTTTTATCAAGTCTGATTATAAACAATAACATTTATTCATGTTTACCATTTAAGCTGGTTATATTCACACACTGCTGACACACAACTGTGTTTAAACCCTTTATAAAAGTGATTTTTGCATAATAGGTCTCCTTTAACTCACATTGCATTCACTACTGTTGGATTTTATGAATGCATTAGTAAATGTTGAACTATGATTAATAATTGCTGTGCAAGTATTGTTTATTATTAGTTCATGTCAGTAAACATAACATTAATGGAGTCTTGTTGTAAAGTAGTGTTCATTTCTTCATCTCTGCGCCTATCGGTTGGTTTCTGACTCAATCCAGTACTGATAATGGCTCAATTCTTGTAAATATAGTAGATTTTGCTGTCATTCAAACCCGTATTAGACTGAAACACACGGTAACCTGTACAGTACAGTAGGTGGCGGTAACTCACCTTATTATTGTGTTACGTCCCGTGGCTGTTTTATTTTTGTTTCTATATTGCAGTTTTTCTTCTCTGTTTTCCTGATTTCTTTTGTTTACAGGTTGTTGCCACCTGAGTCAAATCTGCGCAGCTAATCAACTGAGCTATAAAGACTGGCTGCAGCCGACCCGAAGGCAAGAGAGAGGGGAGACGACATGTCTCACTTGAGCTGCTCCAGATACTAGGGGGCCTTGTGACTCGCTTTGTTTTCATTTTTATAATGTGAATTAAGTTGACGGTATGAGTAAGGTGTGGGGTGTCTTTTTTTATTTTAAAACCCTTTTCTCCTGTTTTGGTGGGTAGGCAGGGAGAAAGCGAAGTAAATAATATTTTTCTTTCATTTGGGAATGTTTCTTTTGTTAGGAAAGTTAGGAAAGTGTAGGAAGTTTGTTTGTTATTTTGGACCCCCAAATCCTGAGGTATTATATTTGTTTTGTATTATGTTCTTTAATTTAAGATGCATTAGTTTTTTTTTTTTTTTTTTTGATAACACAATAAATCAATGGTTGCCTAATGGTGATCAGAATATTAAGAAGGTGTTGACTGATTCTGGGTCTGGAAGCGGTACTCTTCCCTCTTTCTTCGTTTGTTCGTTCCTAGCTGTGTTTTACGCTAGATTTAAATAAGAGCGTAACGATTGGATGTGAGCCACCATTAACACAAGACGACGAAGAAGGGGAAAAAAATAACATCCTGAAAGGTGGGTAAAGGTAGAATAAAAAGGAGAAATAAAGTAAGTCATCATATTAACACATACAGCTCTTAATAGTTCTTTGTACAAAATTAAACAACAGCTGACAAGAAAATGTGACTGAGGTAAAGTTGGTTTTGGAAATCCTTAATAGTATAATCTTAATGTAAATTCTAAATAAGGAATTCACATTAGCAGCCAAAGACTATCAAAGTTCATCATTAAGTCAAATAAATCGTGTTAATGTTGTTTTGAAGTACTTGTGATTTCAGACCGAATACTTAAAGTACCATGGTAAACAAGGGAGCAGGTCACAAGTTGTGTGAATATAAAACCAACATTACCACAAAGAAATAAGTTATCATTGTGATCGAGAAGAAACTCTGGAGTGGATAATAATGAAATGTTCAATATGCAGTAATGAAAGAAGAGTATTGATATGTTTTTAACCCTTATGTACTGTTGGGGATGTTTTCATCCACTCTGGGGTGAATTGTGTCTTAATTTGACCAGAACTTTCATTGTTTCAGCCAGTGGAATGATTTTTGATGATCGTTTGGACACATATTTTGAGAAAATGCTTGGCATTAAAAAAAACTCAACACTCTGGGCAAATGTACTGTCCTTTTGTTATGTTTGGCATGAAAACATCTACTGTATTAAACTGCTGTAAAAATGCGTCAGATTAATATGTCAAATTTCTTTGCATAAATCTGTTAATCAACCTCAGCCCTGATCAAAACTGCTTAGAGCATTACAGGATTTTAACTATGGATTTTAATTATGTCACTGATTTGGGGAAAAAATGCACAAAATGACTTATTTTATATAACGTAATTGTGAACTGGATTTTTTTTAACCTTTTATTTATCAAAGTCTTGTACATGTGAAACAACATTGCCTTTGATGCATTATTTTTTATGAATTAAAATTTTCATTCATTCATTTTCGGCTTAATCCCTTTATTAATCAGAGGTTGCCACAGCGGAATGAACCGCCAACTTATCCAGCATGTTTTACGCAGCGGATGCCTTTCCAGCTGCAACCCATCTCTACACACTCATACGCTAGCCTACCCAATTCACCTGAACCGCATGTCTTTGGGCTGTGGGGGAAACCAGAGCACCTGGAGGAAACCCACGCGAACGGAGAGAACATGCAAACTCCACAGAGAAACGCCAACTGACCCGGCCGAGGCTTGAACCAGCGAGTTTCTTACTGTGAGGCGACAGCACTACCTACTGTGCCACCGCATCGCCCATATTTTTTATTTGTCCTCCCTAATTTACTGTTGGTTGCTGTTTTTGCCCCTTTCACTTCCATTATAAGCACATTTCTTTAATACAAAACCATGACATCATATAATCATGCATTTTTGATGGTTGGTGGCTTTCCCTGTTGGTAATTTTTACTGTTGATCATTAGTTGGCACCATAACCCTTGTGCAAAAAAGGTTAGTTTCAGGGTTTTATATGGAGTACAAAGTGTGTGTGTGAGTGTGTGAGAGTGACCTTTATGCACCTACTTTGACGTGTCTGAGAAAATCAAAATATGCATCTCGGCTCTCAGAACTACATGGAGTAAACAAAAACAAAGACTGTGGCTGTTTCTCAAGTCCAAGAATGCAGAGAACGGACTTGCCAGGTATCCTCGGAAGAACGAACTCGGGAGACCGCGAGAACAGAGAACGCGTCCTGTGAGAATTGATGATGCGTTCTTCCTGATAGTCACGTTATAAATAAAACAAATTTTAATACAAATTTCAGCAAATAAACTCCCTTCATGTGTTTTTTTCCTTTATTAAGATTTTCATAGTAATGTTTACTTTCACCGCTTCATTTAGCGAAACTCCTGAGATAAATAAATTATGTCTCTGAACTTTAATAATAAACCTATATAAGATGCTGCGCTTCCCACCTCCAGACTTCTGGGACTTCTGGAGTGAGTTCAGTGCTCAAGTCTTCATCGGTGCGTTCGATATCAAGAACACATCCGGGTAATTTCACACGTCCTCCGTTCTTGCGGTCTTGGGTATTGGAACTGAACTTTGCGCAAGAACGCATATTGAGAAACAGCCAGAGTATTTATGCGCCATCAAATGTGGTTATAATAGAAGTCAATGGAGCAGAGACAGCCACCAGCAGTAAATTAGGGAGAACAAATGAAAATCTAACAATGCATCAAAGCCAATGTTGTTACTAATCTTTCACATGTCCAAGACTGTGATAAAAGGTAAAAGGAAATCCAGTTCACGATTACTTTCATATTGAAAATACGCCATTTTGTGTGCTTTTCCCTAAATCAGTGACATAATTTGGAAACTTGGCAATTTAAGAGTTAAAATCCAGTAATTTAAACAATTTAGTAGTTTTGGCCAAGACTAAAAATCTAACAGATTTATGCAAAAATAAATAAATAAATAAATAAATAAATAAAATAAATGGATCTGATGCATTTTACAGCAGTTTAATTCAGTGGATGTTTTCATCCTAAACATTACAATACAATACAATACAATACAATATTTATTTAAAAAGCACATTTAAAAACAACCAAGTTTGAACAAAGTGCTGTACATAGGAGTGCTAAAGACAGAGAAGCAGAATAGAAAAGAAACATTTAACAAATAAAAGCAATAAAACAGTGATCAATGAGTATTAAAAGCAAGAGAAATAGGTCTGTAAAACAGACTTAAACACAGAAATGGAGGGGGAAAGTCTAATGTGAATTGGTAGAGTGTTCTATAGTTTAGGACCAGCAGCAGCAAACGCTCTATCACCTCGTTTTTTAAGGCGCGTTCACGGTGAGTAAATTGAGATCTCAGTGATTGAGAGGGGGTATACGGACATAGCAAAAATTCTCATCTAGTATCCCCACTCTCCCCACTGCTCTTCTCCCTGTACACGAATGACTGCACTTCAAAAGACTCCTCTGTGAAGCTCTTGAAGTTTGCAGACAACACCACACTTATCGGCCTCATTCAGGACGGTGACGAGTCTGCTTACAGACAGGAGGTTAAGGAGTTGGCTGTCTGGTGCAGTCACAACAACCTGGAGCTCAACACGCTCAAAACAGTGGAGATGATAGTGGACTTCAGGAGAAACCCCCCTGCTCTCCCCCCACTGAGCATCATGGACAGCATTGTGGCAGCAGTGGAGTCATTTAGGTTCCCGGGCACCACCATCTCTCAGGACCTGAAGTGGGACACTCACATTGACTCCATTGTCAAAAAAGCTCAACAGAGGCTGTACTTTCTTCATCAGCTGAGGAAGTTCAACCTCCCAAAGGAGCTGCTGAAACAGTTCTACACCTCCATCATTGAATCAGTCATCTGCACATCAATAACTGTCTGGTTTAGCTCAGCTACTAAATACGACCTCCAAAGACTACGTCGAATAGTTCGTACTGCTGAGCGAATCACTGGTACAACCCTTCCTACTCCCCAAGAACTGTACTTATCCAGAGCGAGCAGAAGGGCTGCCAAAATCACTCTGGACCCCTCACACCCAGCACACTGCCTCTTTGAACTTTTACCTTCTGGTCGACGCTACAGAGCACTGCGCACCAGAACAGCCCGACACAGAAACAGTTTCTTCCCTCATCTCATGAACACTTGATGATAATAATTGTGGAGCCAACATCACTACTTGCCGTACACTTTTATACACATATACACTTATTTAACCACAGACTTTACATGCCAATTTGCACATAACAGCTGCTCATATAACGCTGTATATTGTAATAAACACGTACATACACTTGTTAATTTGTATATTTGCACTCACTACTTCTATTTTTTAAAATATATTTATTATCTGTTTTTGTCCTGTCTCTGTAATCCTGTTGCACTGTAGAAGCTCTGTCACCAAAACAAATTCCTCGTATGTGTGAACACACCTGGCAATAAAGCTCTTTCTGATTCTGATTCTGATAGCAAGTCAGTAAGCTACTGAGGAGCAAGATTATTGACGGCTTTGTAAACGAAAAAATAATTTTTTAAAAATAAATTCTGTATTTAATGGGTAACCAGTGAAGTGCAGCTAAAATTGGAGTTACCGAATCATACTTGCGTGTGCCAGAGAGAAGTCTAGCAGCCGCATTTTGTACCAGCTGCAGACGAGAGAGTGAAGACTGAGTAATACCAAAATAGAGAGTGTTACAGTAATCTAGACGTGCTGTTATCAATGCATGAATCACCGTTTGAAAATTTTACAGGCATAAAAAGGTAGCAACAGGGTAGTAAATTTGAACAGTGTACTAGGGCTAAGAAAGCCCTAGTAGCCCTTTTTAAACTATATTTTAAAGCGACTATTTTAGATTAAATAAATGCTAGAAAGTAATAAATAAAATGTTTTGTGAGCTTTGCCTACTCTCCTAAGCAGCAGGTGGCGATAATGCAAACTTGAACTTGTGAGCCAGTCGCCATTGAAATGTGCAAGAAGAAGAAAAAGAACAAAATAAGACGCTTCCAGTGCAAGCTCACACCACCCGCACTGTAAGTAATGCATTTTATTCAGGAGGTTATGTTGAAATAAAAGTATTTAAAAAAATTATTAGTTGAATGTTATTGATATTTGTCTGGTATATCCTCTTAATATCATCCACGTGCTTTAAACTAAACGGTAAAGCGACCTCTAGGAATTGTTGTACATCCACTTCATTGAAAAGAAGTGTTGTTTTGATCTAATATACAGCGTTATTTTACTATCTAAACGTTCCTCTGTTATAGTATATATTAGGTACATGTTTTAACGTAGTAAATTAGCGAGGAACTATCTTAATTCAGTTGTTTATTCGACGGTGAAACTCCCCCAATAGTGTGTAACTGCAGACGTCCATATGCAAGCTGAGACACGCAGTCCTAGACATGCAATCTCAGACAGTGTTGCCAGACATAGCTGACATTTTCCAGCCCAAAACCTGCCCAAAGTAATAGATAAATATTTAATTTTGATTCATTTATATGAGAAGTTAGCCTAGTTGCTTTAACTGTCACAATTTATGAACCACACAGCAACCAACACCAACCGGATCCTATCAAAACGGTGCACTTATTTTTTATTTACTGCTCTTATATTTTATTTAATTTGATATTTAAATTGGTCTTTTTAAAATAGTTATTATATTTTTATTATCATCAATTTATTTTATATTTACAGTATTATGATTTATTATTATTACTGTACTTTAATGTTTGACCCTGATAAACATATGAGTACGAGACAGGATTTTGCAAAACATGTTTACCTTTAGATTCACAACAGGGCATCTTATTGGAACAAAGGCATCAACAAACACAGAAGTTGTAAATTTGCAAAGAACTATCTTAATTAATTTGTTTATTCAATATTAAAAACAACCCCAATAGTATCTAAATGCAGACTTCCATGTGCAACTTGAGACATGCAGTCTTAGACATGCAATCTCAGACATGCAATCTCAGACAGTGTTTCAAGATATAGCTGATATTTTCCAGCCCAAAACCTGCCCAAAGTATTAGATTAATCTTTAAATTTAATTCATTTATATGAGAAGTTAGCCTAGTTGCTTTAACTGTCACAATTTATGAACCATACAGCAACCAACACCAACCGGATCCTATCAAAACGCTGCACTTATTTTTTATTTACTGCTCTTATATTTTATTTAATTTGATATTTAAATAGTTATTTTTAAAATAGTTATTATTATTTTCAGTATCATCAATTTATTTTATATTTACAGTATTATGATTTATTATTATTACTGTACTTTAATGTTTGACCCTGATAAACATATGAGTACGAGACAGGATTTTGCAAACATGTTTACCTTCAGATTCACAACAGGGTGCTGAAGATCTCAGCTGAACATCTTATTGGAACAAAGGCATCAACAAACACAGAAGTTGTAAATTTGCAAGGAACTATCTTAATTAATTTGTTTATTCAATATTAAAAACAACCCCAATAGTATCTAAATGCAGACTTCCATGTGCAACCTGAGACATGCAGTCTTAGACATGCAATCTCAGACAGTGTTTCAAGATATAGCTGACATTTTCCAGCCCAAAACCTGCCCAAAATATTAGATAAATATTTAATTTTGATTTATTTATATGAGAAGTTAGCCTAGTTGCATTAACTGTCACTATTTATGAACCATACAGCAACCAACACCAACCACAATAGTCTAATTACAGTATAACTGTATCCCATCAAAACACTGCACTTATTGCTGTGTTGATTGTACTGCCTGTTAGGTATTGAAGATTTAATTTGTTTAAAGATGATATTTAAATAGTTTAAAGATTATATCTACTTATTATTATTATCATCAATTTATTTGAATATTTACAGTATTATTATTATTATTTATTATTATTATTGACCCTGATAAACGTGTGAGTATGAGACAGCATTTTGCAAAAGATGTTAGGCCTATCTTTAGATTCACAACAGGGTGCTGAAGATCTCAGCTGAACATCTTATTGGAACAAAATAATCAACAAACACAGAATTTGTAAATTAGCAAGGAACAATCCTACTTCATTTGTTTATTCAATGGTAAAAACAACCTAGATAGTATCTAAATGCAGACTTCCATATGCAAGCTGAGACACGCAGTCTTAGAGATGCAGTCTCGGACACAATACACTCAATGGAGGGCTAGGGTTACCTGCTCAAACATGCACACTCAACATCTTTTTTTAATTTTAATTCAGTGGTATTGCATATTTAAGTAGTTTAATTTTAGCTGACAGAGAAAAAAAAAAGACTTTCCATGAATTTAAATGTTTTCAGAGCATTTACAATAATAATTTAAGTTTGTTATTTTGTATCTCAACAAAAGGTAACGTTAAATTAGAAATGACAGTATCTATTAAAGGCATTCCCCAGCATTGAGGTAAAGTTATTTGCACGTTCGTTCAGTGACAACTTGTGACCTGCTCCTTATATTGTTTACCATAGTACTTGGAATATTCGGTCTGAAATCACATGTATGTAGGACTACTAACACTAGTATGATTTAATTTCACGATTTAGAATTTCCAAATAATACTTTTCTAAAATCAGATTATTAAGGAAAAGGGCTGAATGTGTGAATATAAAGCCAACTTTACCTCTATTTCCCCAACCCATACCCATTCCCTCTCTTCAGATTGGATGGTGGGCCAAATCAAAAGTTATCATGGGCCAACTTTGGCCCGTGGGCCCTAGTTTTGGCATCTCTGGTATAGACAAAGAGTAGAGAGCGTTCTTTATGACCTTATTTATTTATATATTCATTCATTTATTTTCCTTCGGCTTAGTCTCTTTATTCATCAGGGGTCGCCACAGCAGAATGAACCGCCAACTATTCCAGCATATGTTTTACACAGTGGATGCCCTTCCAGCCACAACCCAGTACTGGGAAACATCCATATACACTCAGTCACACTCATACACTACAACCAGTTTAGTTATTCGATTCCCCTATAGCACATGTGTTTGGACTGTGGGGGAAACCGGAGCACCCAGAGGAAACCCACACCAACACGGGGAGAACATGCAAACTCCACGCAGAAACGCCAACTGACCCAGCCAGCACTTGAACCTTCTTGCTGTGTGGCAACAGTGCTAACCACTAAGCCGCTCTGTCGCCTATGACCTTATTGTTAAACTTAAATGCAGTTTTTTTAATAAATACAGCAAAACCACACACTATGCAAATGCGTCAAAAATAATGGCGAATTCTCTCGGTTTGACAGGTAATTAAAATTTTTTAATAAATTCATTAAATGATAATAAATATCCATGAGGATTATCTAAGTGCCTTATTAAAAAATACAAACCAATTCTGATAAAATCTCTCTCCTCACCCTACTGCTCATAGGGACGAGCATTTGCATGTCCTGTGCATGTCCTACAAATGTATGTGGACAGAAAGGTTGCATAATATAATCCCATTTCAATGCTCATTTAAAATATATATATTTTAAAACTCTTAAAGGATTTCACATCGAAAATCAAAAGCACTAGAACTGTGAATTTACTCAAACTAAACTCCTTATTTCTATTGTAATTATTATGTATATTCCCTCTTGATTTTTCAATTTTGGTTTATTTTTATTTACATGTTAATTAGTTTTTCTACTATACTGTGAATGTCATAATTGTAAGATTTGCTCTGCATTAAATTGCTCAGCATATACAAAACAAAAAAATTAACCTTCATTGTGCAGTGTTTTATTAATTTGGTAAAGTTTCACATGTAGCAACCCGCTCGTGAAAAATACACACTGAGGCCCTGTTTACTCTAATACGTCTTAGTTTTAAAATGACATTTTAGAATGAAAACGATCCACGTCTACACTGACGTTTCATCTAGAGCAGGGGTCACCAAACATGTTCATGGAGGGCCGGTGTCCTGCAGATTTTAGCTCCAACCCTAATCAAACACACCTGAACAAGCTAATCAAGGTCTTACTAGGTATATTTGAAACACCCAGGCAGGTGTTTTGAGGCAAGTTGGAGCTAAACCCTGGAGGGACACCGGCCCTGCAGGACCGAGATTGGTGACCCCTGATCTAGAGTTTCTGAAAAGCTCTCCGTCCTATACTGCTGAAAACACACATCACGTGACCACACACACACAGACGGTGTCATGCGCTCTTGCATATGCGCACGGCTGATTTAAGGCATTCAGTGCAACGGGTGCTAAAAGGCCCGTTTCCACTGAGTGGTACGGTACGGTTCGGTTTGGTTTGGTACGCTTTTATAGCCGTTTCCACTGTCAAAAAGCGTACCGAACCGAACCGTACCGTACCACTTTTTCGGCACCCTTTCGAAAGGGTACCACACACGAGAAAGGGTACCAAAAGGCGGAGCCACATGCGCAGCTGAACGCTATTGGTTTACAGAGATACGTCATTCGCTTACGCAACAAGCCAGAATGAAAACAAAAAACCCGCCATGTTTGAAAAACACAGCGAGAGATTTTAGCGGAATTATAAATACATATAATAACGAGCCATGGTCGATCTGGGCTCAAACAAACCTTGTCGTCATCTTGATGGACAGCCACAAATCCAAGAAGAAGAGCAGATTTACCCTGTGCCCCGTAGTTTTTTACAAGCCAGTCTGATGCGCGAGCGGTTTCGCTTTCTTGCTAGCGCTCGCGCGCGTCTAACATTATATCTGAAATAACAAACTTCTTGAGCTGATGATAATAACCTGCGCTTGATTATTGACGTGCTTTTGAAACCCGATCCTGTCAGACACTGACAAACGCGAGAGTGAAGCGTGAAGAAACAAAGGAGAAGCCGGAAAAAAAGGAGCACATTAAATACGGGCGAAATGTCTACTTTATGTAGTTCTTCTGTAGTTGGTAACATATTGGAGACTGTAAGGGGCTGTATGTGTTTATATATGTTCATTTATTTAGTTATTTAATATAATTACAGACGTTACAGTAGGCTGTTTCGCACTGTCTTTGATCTGCAGTTATAATCAACTCATGTTCATTGAAAAGTTAGTAATAAACATTTCTACACAAGTATTTATGTGTGTGAAGCATCTGTGTTGTGAGAAGAGCTTCTCATATGATATGTGAACGACCTGTACAGCTTTATTGTAGACATTTCCTCGAGCGAGAATGACGTCGACTGAAACTTTGTCATACACCACGCCCACCAAAAGGGTACCCTTGTTAGTGGAAACGCAAGCCTGATAAAGGTGACCCGTACCAAACCGAACGGTACTGTACCGTACCAGTCAGTGGAAACGAGCCAAAAGAGTACTCCGAGTACTCTTGTACTCTGGGAGTACAAAACCCCAGAGAGCAGTACTTGTCAGACAGTTTATCAAGGATGTACTGCTGAATCGCGTCTCACTATAGTTGTTAAACGTGATCTGTAAATAATCTTGTCTTCATCTAACGACTCTTGTCACATCGTAAGTACACTGCTTCAATCTTTCTCTTTCAAGCTTGTACTTAGTAATTTTAGTGTAAACCTTAGATACTGTTGGTTGGTTCCTGTTGGTTGTGCACCTTTATTACCAACCAAGTTTGTCAACACCATTATAACGACATAGATCACTCTGCCTATTCATGCCAGAGTCCCGCGGAAAAAGTGATTGATGGGTGGTAATATGCGTGTAACTTAAGTTTATTTATTTATGATTAGGTTATGGGTAAAACTAGGGCTGTGACGGTAACGGATTTTCTGTTACCGCGATGATGAAGCAAGAAATCATGCGGTATGTCGGTTAACAGCGCACACACACACATATATATATATATATATATATATATAAAAGCATATATAAATAAGCATTTTTAACACACTGCTGTAATTTCTATATCCCAATGCCTTTATCAACATTTTTAATACAAGTCATTATTTTAAAGATTATGACTTGAGAATATGATTTTACCTCAGCGCTGCGCTTTTCTCCTTCTCCCTCCCCCTGAGTTCAGGTGACGGAGTGTTGTGAAGTAGTTAAACTATCAAACTGGCACAGGAATATCAGTGTATTAATATTGGCTTTGCTAAAAGGCTGGTCAAATGTCGATCTTTTTTTACAGAAGCTATAAACAGACGCGCATGCTGGGACCGGTGATGAGTCAACAATCATATATATTTGACTTATTTAAAGTAGGCTATAGGCTATAGCATATAATAATTGTGTGTAAAGAAGTTTATTAAATATGTAGCTAATATATCAGGGGAGTATTAATTAAATCCTTTTTTCCCGTGGAGCGAAACAAACACTGCACAGTTGTGTAGCAGATGGAGACGCACAAAAATATACAATTCATACATTTTCGTCAGAAGAAAAATATTCTTTGAACGAATTTTGTTTTGTACAATTTGTATCTTAGTTTTTGTCGGTGAGTTATTTACAAAATAAACAAGAATAACTAATAAACTTTGAAGTGAAGCGATGTGCCTCAGGGTCCGCTATATGCCGCAGCCAAAACACAAACTTGTCTGTTAAATTCAATCGTAATATAAGTGAAATATTCAGTTTGGAATATTGAAGCGTTGTTAACTGTATGATCAAAATAAAAGAGCAGCCTATAATATCACTCTTTATGACAAACATCCATTGATCGGTCAGTTTCGCTTTAGTTTAATCAAAGCGTTTGAACTTTATGATAATATAGGCAAAGTGGTCTGCATAACCAATGCTTGAACTTATCCACCTGCGCACCACCCATAATTAAACATCAGGCGAGCTGGCTTTTTGATTACCTGAACCGTGTATTAACGGCTGCAGCAGCATAACCGAGATCTGCGAGATCTCCTGAAGGCACACCAACAGTACATATTTTCAACCTCTCCCTAATCAAACACACCTGAATCAACTCATCAGAACATCAGAAGAGACTCCAACACCTGAAGTTAATGGGTCAGAAAAGGGAGACATCCAAAATATGTACTGTTGGTGTGCCTCCAGGAACAGGGTTGGGAAACACTGGTCTACAGAACAAACCATCGATATACAATAACTTGCCTAATTACCATAACCTGCCTAATTAACCTAGTTAAGCCTTTAAATGTCACTTTAAGCTGTATAGAAGTGTCTTGAAGAATATCTAGTCAAATATTATTTACTGTCATCATGACAAAGATAAAATAAATCAGTTATTAGAGATGAGATATTAAAACTATTATGTTTAGAAATGTGTTAAAGAAATCTGCTCTCTGTTAAACAGAAATTGGGGAAAAAAATAAACAGGGCTAATAATTCAGGGGTCTAATAATTCAGACTTCAACTGTATGTTTTGTATATTGTTGTGTATTATTGTGTAATAATATACAATAGTATACAACAATATTATTGTATAAATCTGTAATTATTTTGTTGAAAAAGTGCATGTCTGAGCGTGCATGTGCAAGTCTGCAGCCAGGCACTATTGGATTTTACAGGACTATTGGTTTTGAGGTGATCTGCTTTATATAATTGTTGTTTAGGTGTCATAAAACAGTCGTTAAGTCATTTTAATGCTGTTAACAATGGTTCTAGGTCAAGAGATGCATGGAATACAAATGTTATATACATACGAATGATTTTCATATTTGACAATTGAATTTATGCTTACAGATGCATCACTCAATAGTGATAACAGGTGTACAGTACCTGATACCAAAGTGCACAACTTGTTGCACAATGTATCACTGCCCCTTGTGCCCTTCACTGAAGCCAATGTCGCAAAAGAAAGTTCAGTTTCACTGGGAAGTCCATTTAAAAAACGCCATCGTTTTCCAAGGTAAGTGTTTTAAAATCATTTCAGATTAACTCTCCAACACAAAATGTTTCTCTTTCAATTTTCTCTACACCACACTAATTCAATCTGTCTATCTGTTCAGATGTTTTTGGGGTTTAAAGGGGACCTATTATGATAAAAATCCCTTTAGTAAGGAGCTTAAGCACAGTTGTGTGGCAACAGTGTGTGAATATAGCCAGCTTCTAATGGTAATAATTAATATTCTATAATCACACTTGATTAAAACTGTCTGCAGAAACGCTTTGATTGACATTCTCCATTTGTATGTGTCATGAAGGGGAAAGCCCCGCCCATTGGTGAATATCTCTCCCTCATTAGCATAAACAGCCTTGAGTGAGAAGCAGCCGTCCTCTTCTGAGACTCTTCTTTTGACATGTTCAGTTTTGTATAAATAATGTTAGACCTGTTTTGATTCTGCCTGTATGGTGATGCATTGATTCACAGGCACTTGTTGCTCCGCCCTCATTTGAATTTAAAGCGACAGTAACCAAAACAGCACAATTAAGCTTCCAGTAAAAATTGCAGTAATCAATTCGCTTATTACACTATCCATTAGAGAGAGTCTCCAGTAAACAACTCACTGATTCAAATTATTCATTCAAAGTGAGGCTCTATTAAACAACTCACTAATTTAAATAATCCATCAGAATGAATCTTCAGTAAACAACTCGCTTATTAAAATGATCTATCAGAGAGAGTCTCCTGTAAGCAACTCACTGATTCAAATGATTCATTCAAAGTGAGTCTCTATTAAACAACTCACTAATTTAAATAAACCATCAGAATGAGTCTTCAGTAAACAACTCGCTTATTAAAATGATCCATCCGAGAGAGTCTCCAGTAAGCAACTCACTGATTCAAATGATTCATTCAAAGTGAATCTCTATTAAACAGCTCACTAATTTAAATAAACCGTCAGAATGAGTCTTTAGTAAACAACTCGCTTATTAAAGTGATCCAGCAGAAAGAGTCTCCAGTAAGCAACTCACTGATTCAAATGATTCATTCAAAGTGAGTCTCTATTAAACAACTCACTAATTTAAATAAACCATCAGAATGAGTCTTTAGCAAATAACTCGCTTATTAAAATGATCCATCAGAGAGAGTCTCCAGTAAGCAACTCACTGATTCAAATGATTCATTCAAAGTGAGTCTCTATCAAACAACTCACTAATTTAAATAATCCACCAGAATGAGTCTTCAGTAAACAACTCGCTTATTAAAATGATCCATCAGAGAGAGAGTCTCCAGTAAGCAACTCATTGATTCAAATGATTCATTCAAAGTGAGTCTCTATTAAACAACTCACTAATTTAAATAAACCATCAGAATGAGTCTTCAGTGAATAACTCGCTTATTAAAATGATCCATCAGAGAGAGTCTCCAGTAAACAACTCACTGATTCAAATGATTCATTCAAAGTGAGTCTCAATCAAACAACTCACTCACTTCAGTAAACAACTCCAGTAAAAATGACTTCACTCATCAGTTACTGTCATGTTGCATTACTCAGTTCCTGTCCACCACTGCTAATGCTATTTAATCTTTGGCAAATCTTAATCGTTTTGTTTAAATGACTTATATTTTTGGCTGATTTGAATTTTGTTTCTAATTTCTAGATAAAAGGATATGCAAGTGTCATCTGCATTGCAGATCGGATTCTCATTTCCACTGCCCCTGTTGCAGCAAAACCGTTCTTAGACGACATGCAATGCAGACTCACCTGCAGCTGTGCTTAACGGCACAACAAAAACCTCCACATCTTTCAAACCCAGTGTTTGCAAAGCCATCGAATACACCAGCTCCACAATCCTCCCCATCTACAACAGCTCTGGCTCCATGCACTTCTACACCAGAGACGTCGTCAGGATCTGCTCCATGCATTTCTATAGCATCTGTATCTGCTCCGTGCACTTCTACACCAGAGATAGCTTCCGTATCTTCTCCGTGCATTTCTATAGCGTCTGTATCGGCTCTGTGCACTTCTGCACCAGAGACATCATCTGCATCTGCTCCATGCACATCCACTCCCGAATTGTGCGATTCAACGCCTTCAGAGTTTCCATTGGATTCTGTCGTGGATCGTAAAAGGACTACATGCCCGCACTGTTCAGCGGTGATGCTAAAGAAGAACCTGAACATACACATTCAAAGGAAACACACCGATCACAATCAAGATGTCCCGATGCAGTCGAATTTGTACGGTGTGTGCATTGACATGTTCAATGGAGTGTATGCTGTCCAAAAGAGCGGCAATGGTTTTTCTGTGCCGGTGCATGTTCAGAGGAAAACGTGGGGCAAAGAATACCAATTGAAATGCGATTTGCAGGAGTGCTGGGAAAACCAGCAGCTCGCTTCAAGTAGCGAACAGCACACATTTAGTTTATGTGAACACCTGAGCTCTCTCGACTATTGTTGCGAGACTGTGTTTGAGGAGCTATTAGATCCCAGTGTTTTAGATGAGATGGTTAGGCTCAAATTTTTTGGAGAAACCAAGAAAGCGGTGTGTTTGAGGAGACAGAAAGTGGCGCAGACCGCACACGTCCCTTTTTCTGTCTTGGTCACATTCGGCGACTCTCAAAAGCGCTTCACTCTGTCAATATACGAACCTGTGGTGAATCAATTCAGCCGGCTTGGCAGAGTAATGGTTACTTACCATTCAACTACTAGAACTTGGGACTGCCCCTGTGCCAAGCCCCGGATGTCCTGTCCTCATAAAAACATCGCCAAATGGCACTTGTTTCAGACAAATATAGAGCTATTCACGTCGCAAATACCGTCGGATGAGGCCTTAGTCAAGCAAATCCCAGAAGATCTCAACTGTGCTATTCAGTTTGACCTGCACCGCACTGTGGAGTACGTTTATTCCATGAAGAAAATCCCATTGGCTTTACAAGATGGAGCACATCCGAAATCAGCATCTGATTTTCCATCGAGTTTGTGTCCTGTGGAGAGCTGCTGTGTGATGTGTGATGACAATACAACACTTGAATTGCCCATGTTAACCACAAGAAACGCTCAAATTGTCACAATGGCTGGTGTCATTAACGGTAAGTGGATATATAACTTAGTAAGGGGTGTAACGATACAACAATGTCACTGCTCAGTATTGGAACCATGGTATGGTTTGCTGAGGGTGTTGTGTTTGTAATGCGGCACCAGTAATGTTAAAGAGATGTTGAACACAAATGAAGGCAGGGGCGTAGCAACCGGGGGGGACGGGGGGATCCGTCCCCCTCACTTTTAGAGACAGACCATTTAGAAACAGGTGATTAATAATTATATGAACATATGATCTCATACAGCTGTCCCCCCCACTTTTAAAATGTCCGCTACGCCCCTGAATGAAGGTATATTGAAGAAGGCTAAAAAGCTGTTAGCATCGACTTCCATAGTAGGAAAAATAAATGCTTTGGAAGTCAATATATCTTAATATTTTGTGTTCAACCGAAGAAAGAAACTTAAACAGGTTTGGAACGATTGAAGGCGAGTAAATGATGGACAAATTTTCATTTTTGTTTGGATGATCTCTTAAAGGAACACTAGATTCACTTTTGACCTTATTACCTTTAACTTTATAGCATTTTTTAAACATAAATATTATACGCTGACTTTACATGTGTCTGTCGGCTGATCTGGGTCAACTAAACTGAAAGAACAGTCATAAATAAACACTTTATGCTACAGTACAGTCTATCTATCTGTTCAATTCAGTTCAATTCCCCTTTATTTGTATAGTGCTTTTACAATGTAGATTGTGTCAAAGCAGCTTCACATAGAAGATCACAGTAAATAGGAACAGTGTAGTTCAGTTTGTAGTGTTTAAGTTCAGTTCAGTTTAGCTCAGTTCAGTGTGGTTTAATAATCACTACTGAGAGTCCAAACACTGAAGAGCAAATCCAACGATGCGCAGCTCTACAGATCCTGAACCATGCAAGCTGTCTGTCTGTCTGTCTGTCTGTCTGTCTATCTGTCTGTCTATCTATCTATCTATCTATCTATCTATCTATCTATCTATCTATCTATCTATCTATCTATCTGTCTATCTGTCTGTCTGTCTGTCTGTCTGTCTGTCTGTCGGTTTATCTATCTGTCTATCAATCTGTCTGTCTGTCTATCTGTCTGGCTGTTTGTCTGTCTGTCTATCGGTCTGTCTATCTATCTATCTATCTATCTATCTATCTATCTATCTATCTATCTATCTATCTATCTATCTATCTATCTATCTATCTATCTATCTATCTATCTATCTATCTATCTGTCTATCTATCTATCTATCTATCTATCTATCTGTCTATCTGTCTGGATGTTTGTCTGTCTGTCTGTCTGTCTATCTATCGGTCTGTCTATCTATCTATCCGTCGGTCCTTCAGTCCGTCCGTCCGTCCGTCCGTCCGTCTGTCTGTCTATCTGTCTGTCTGTCTGTCTGTCTGTCTGTTTATCTATCTATCTATCTATCTATCTATCAATCTGTCTGTCTATCTGTCTGGCTGTTTGTCTGTCTGTCTATCAGTCTATCTATCTATCTATCTATCTATCTATCTATCTATCTATCTATCTATCTATCTATCTATCTATCTATCTATCTATCTATCTGTCTGTCTGTCTGTCTGTCTGTCTGTCTGTCTGTCTGTCTGTCTGTCTGTCTGTCTGTCTGTCTGTCTGTCTGTCTGTCTGTCTGTCTGTCTGTCTGTCTGTTTATCTATCTATCTATCTATCTATCTATCTATCTATCTATCTATCTATCTATCTATCTATCTATCTATCTATCTATCTATCTATCTATCTATCTATCTATCTATCTATCTATCTATCTATCTATCTATCTATCTATCTATCTATCTATCTGTCTGTCTATCAATCTGTCTGTCTATCTATCTATCTATCTATCTATCTATCTATCTATCTATCTATCTATCTATCTATCTATCTATCTATCTATCTATCTATCTATCTATCTATCTATCTATCTATCTATCTATCTATCTATCTATCTATCTATCTATCTATCTGTCTGTCTGTCTGTCTATCAATCTGTCTGTCTATCTATCTGTCTGTCTATCAATCTGTCTGTCTATCTGTCTGTCTGTCTGTCTGTCTGTCTGTCTGTCTATCTGTCTGGATGTTTGTCTGTCTGTCTGTCTATCTATCGGTCTGTCTATCTGTCTGTCACTTTAAGACCTTGTCTGTTATGCAAATACTGCCTGAGACGGCATTTATACAAATGATAAATGTATATGACAGCAGCAAAGATGAACCTGTGCACTCTGTTGTTTAGCATGGTCACTACTAAGGCTGAGAAAAGTCACTAAGTTATTATTTCTGACAAGATGCCACATGTCAGTGATGAGTTATGTTTTCTTGTGCATTTGTTGCTTGCTCTCTTAAAATATTGCTTTTTAATTATTATTATTATTTTTTTAAAGATGTTTCAACTTACACCCGAAGGTGCCCAGGATGTCAAATGATCTACAGATACCAAGAATGGTGCGATGGGCTCCACAATTTCAATAACAACATTATTCTGAGTCTTGAACTTTGTCTGTTTCTTAGACACAGTTTACAGGTTTGTTTGAATCCTTGTGTTAAAGAGCATATTTAAAGATTCAATGGTTTCAGCGAGGCAAAAAACACTTTCCATTCCACTTTATCTGTTGCAGAGTCACGTGTGTCTCTCCAGGGTCATCGATACTTTAGAGAGCCTTCGGGGAGAGACATACCCAGATCGAGACACTGTACTGCAAGCTTACTGTCACTTTGAGGCCTTGGCAGAGATCGATTACACCTATTCTTGTGTTAATTGTGGTGACCACCCTCCTGTGGTAATCTTGGATTTGCTTAAGAATGGTGTTTTCAGCACATCAGGTAAGAATGAATGTTTAATTTTACAGTCTTTAAGCTCATTTCTGTGTTGTCATAAACTTATAAGTGTCGCAGGACAGAATCTGCTGACTTTTTTTCTGTGTTTTACTATTTTTCTGCACAGAATTTTGTAATAAAGTCAGCCGATTCTGTCCGAAGATACTTATGAGAATTTTGTAAAAATACATAAATAAATTCAAATTAAGTCGGCGCAATAGCCTAGTGGTTAGCGCGTCGACATATGGTGCAGTAGCGCGTCACGAGTTCGAATCCCGGCTCGAGGACATTTCCCTACCCTACCCCCCTCTCTCTCTCTCCAACTTCGCTTCCTGTCCTAAATACTGTCCTGTCCTAAATAAATTTGATAAAAAATAAAGTCAGCTGATTTTGTGCAGAGATACTTATGAGAATTTTGTATATATTAAAAAAAAATAATAATAAATTAAATAAAATTTTATAAAAAATAAAGTCAGCTGATTTTGTGCAGAGATACTTATAAGAATTTTGTAAAAATAAATAAATAAATAAATAAATAAATAAATAAATAAATATGAATTGTATTAAATTTATTAAAATGTAGTGGAATGTGCACCGACACATGCACTGCGGTGTCTGCGGCGACCCGGGTTCGATTCCCGTCTCGAGGTCCTATGCCGATCCTTCCCCTCTCTCTGCTCCCCACACTTTCCTGTCAATTTTCTCTTCTGTCCTGTCAAAATAAAGGTGAAAACGCCTAAAAAATAAATATAAAAAATAATAATAATAAAATTAAAATGTTATTTTATTAAAAATTTATTAAATAGATTTTTTACAGTAGTTTTTAAGTAATTAATGAACTGTTTAAAAAATATTGTATGAATAAATAAATAAAATAAAATAATTTTTTTTTAAAATAAACTCAGCCGATTCTCTCCAGAAATACTTATGAGAATTTTGTAAAAATAAATAAATTAATGAATTAATAAAAAATTTAAAAAATAAATAAAAAAATAAATATATTTTTTTTGTAAAAATAAACGAATAAATAAATACATAAATAAAAATGTTATAAAAGTAAAGTTGGTTGATTTTGACCAGGGATATTTATGAGAATTTTGTAAAAAATTTATTAAATTATTGTTATTTATTTTTTCATTATTATTATTATTTTTTTTGCAAGCTGATTTTGACATTACAGCAGCTTGAAACATGAAAAAAAACAACACAAGTTTATTTTTACTGTTTACAAATCAAATAAAAACCACTTGTTTGGTTAACAAAGCAAGTCTCCCTATAATATATCTATTAAAAGGCAGAAAATATTACTTTACACACTGTATTGTACATAATCATAATCATCCAAACATTTGCATATTATTCAATAATGTTACTAAAATAAATATAAAAGCATTCAAAATGTATGCCTTCACACATTCACATAACCAAAATGAGTGGGTCTACTCATAAGACATTTTATATTGCTTTACAAAAACTTTAAAGGGGATCTAATATGCCCTTTTCTACAAGTCTCTGCTGTCTTTAAAAGTCTCTGCTCTGCTTCAGCTCAAAATACCACACAAATAATAATCTCTGACTCTCTGAAACCTGACCCTTTTAGGATTTGATCCTAATTGTGGTGCTTTGGTGACTGTCGCTTTAAATTCAAATGAGATTGTGCGCTTTTTCTGAAGAGGGCGGAGCTACAAATACCTGTGTGTCAGCATAATGGCAGATTGAAAACAGGACTAACGTGTTACCTGTATGAAAAACTAATTATGTGAACGTCAGTGTGTGCTTTATGCTTCTGTCAGTCTATGGAGACTCCTGTCGCTGTTCAATTGTGCTTCATCTAAAACTCCACATTTATAATCCTCTTAGTCTATGCTGACGTTATCTTCAGCAGCTTAAACACTCTAATGGCTAATGGACAGACGGCTGCTTCTCACTTAGGGCTGTTTATGCTAATGAGGAAGTGATGGTCACTAGTGGGTGGGGCTTTCCCCCTCTGATGATGCGTACAAAAAGGGAATGTCAATCAAATTGTTTCTGCAGACTGTTTTGATCAAGTCTGATTATACCAAATAGGCTTAATTCATTTTACCATTAGACTCTGGTTATATTCACACACTGCTAAAACACTGTGCTTAAACCCCTTATTAAAGTCATTTTTGCATAATAGCTCCCCTTTAAGTTATGTTTGAGACCTAAAGGGAGTTTCTAATAAAGATTTTCAATACAGCGAGTGACCTCAAAGAGCCGCCATCAGAATTCAAAGGGGAAGTTAATATTGAGGACTTCTGGCAGTCAGTGGATCAGGAGATGATTGCATGTGGCTTCGTTTCCAGTGAGTATGTGTATGCATAGACAGTTCTCAGCATATATAAGTACACCCCTCACCAATATCTATTTTAAATTGATATTTTATTGGATGCTCTGCAATTTTACATCACATACATACATTAGATTCAAGAGTTCCCACTTAGATATGCTTGGCGTTTAAAGCAGGTTTGGCATGCTGTCCCGGGAGAGAACCCTGAGCTCGGAGATATTTGAGCCCAGGGCTCCCGCCCGGTCAATAAGCATATCAGGAGATCCGAGATCATGTAGGTCTCGAGAGCTCCCCCTTTAGAAAAGGCAGGAAGAGGAGGAGATGGGGTGGAAGGGGGGATTCTTCCGAACGAAGATAGACACAGTAGGGAGAAAATGATCCATTAATAGTAAACTAGGATCACTCTGATTGGAATATTACTGATTACAGATGAGTGGCCAGTCATGCTCAATCATATCACGTGCTCCTCTCGAAATTAATTCAATTCAATTCCCCTTTATTTGTAAAGCGCTTATACAATGTAGATTGTGTCAAAGCAGCTTCACATAAAAGGTCATAGTAAATAGGAACAGTGTAGTTCAGTTTGTAGTGTTTAAGTTCAGTTCAGTTGAGCTCAGTTCAGTGTGGTTTAATAATCACTACTGAGAGTCCAAATACTGAAGAGCAAATCCAACGATGCGCAGCTCTATAGATCCCGAACCATGCAAGGCAGTGGCGACAGCGGAGAGGGACAAAAAACTTCACTAATGGCGGAAGTGAAGAAAAAAAACCTTGAGAGAAACCAGGCTCAGTTGGGCACGACCATTTTAATTTCTCCGCTGGCCAAACGTCTTGTGCAGAGCTGCAGTCTCACTGGCGGAGGCTGGAAGCTGGCCTCAGTGAAGACTCGTCTGTCTCTGGAGCGTCACAGGAATCAGTCTCATGTTCTCCACTCCTCCATGACCATCGCAGTAGTTGCTCAGGATTCGGCCAGGTCCAGGATATGGAAACCTTGGGATCATCTCGTCGTTGGTCTTGGATCGAATCAGGGACTCTGCATAGTCTGAGGGCCTCGGGAAGAGTATCCCCAGGTGGAAATGGAGAATAAAGGAAATAATTAGCGTAGCTGATGTTCACAGTGAAATTAGTTTATGAAACTTCACTTAGTCAGTACTGAAGCCAAATCTGGAGCTTATCTAACAAAATAACTTACGATAATGGTCTAAAAACTAGCACACTCAAATTTATATGTTATAGAAAAATATTAAATGCAAATTTTAAAAGGAGGAAAAATCAAGTGAAGCAAATTTTTTTTTTTAATTTAGCTGAAATTGTAGGTTGTAATTTATTTTTAGCAATATTTTACTTGAATGTAAATGTATTATCTTTCCATTTCTAAATATGTTTGGTGACTAAAATATTATTTTAATAAATATATCTGTGTAATAAATCTGCTTTGTTTAAATGCACTTGTATTTTGCCTATATTCACAGAGAAATGGAGGAAAATATTCAAAATAGGGTGTACTCAATTATGCTGAGCACTGTACATTGCCTTTTTTGCAATATTTGTATACTATTTGTTTATCTTTAAATGAAGTCCCTTTTAAATTAAGTAATAATAATAACTTCTTTCATAATTAATTTCATTATTAATAAATATTCTATTGTTTTGTCCTCTTTTTCACCCTTTAGGCAGAGCACAAAATCCATTTGTTGTGGAGCCAAGTTATGAAAACTGGGCTCCATGGATTGGGGAAAAAACAAGAAAGGGAAGCACAGTACTCAATACAGAGTATGAGAAAATCACATCACCGGAAAATCAGGCTTTCAGTGTGTCTGAGGATCGACTTGTGGAAGAGTTGATGAAACAGGAGGTTAAGATCTTAAAGAACTGTTTTAGTCTGTGTGTCCACCGAAATGTTTTGTGCTGCAGAAACACAAGCAGTTCACAAGACTATAAGTGTTATGGTAACACTTTACAATAAGGTTGTATTAGTTAATGCATTTAATTACATAATCAAATAATGAATAAAAGATTTAATACAGTATTTATTCCTGTTTGTTAATGTTAGTTAATGAAAATGCAGGTCATGTTAACTCGCGTTGTGTTAACTTATGTTAACAAGCATGAATTTGGATGTTAATAATTTATTAGTGCTGCAATGAACTGTGATTAATAAATGCTGTATAAGTATTGTTCATAATTGGATCATGTTTGTAAATACATTAACAAATGAAACCTTATTGTAAAGTGTAATCAGTGTTTTTTGCAGTGCAGTGTTTTTTCAGTCGGTTGCTGGGATGCAGAGGTGAAAAGTTGAAAGTCTATAGTGGTTGTTGCTAGAAGGGATACAGCTGTGGCTGAAGATTGAGAATTATTTATATTAAATTCTTGTAAAACCCCTAATTTTACCTAATGTAAAAAAGTAACAATAGCAAGAATTATTCATATTATTGATTAAATTATTAATTACATTTTACTTTATTAACGCCTACCCCCATCCCAACCCTCACAGTAATGTAAAAACAGTAAATATACCAAGAATTATTAATATTATTGATTAAATTAGCCATTAAATTTTACTTTATTAATGTCTACCCCCATCTCAACCCTCACAGTAATGTAAAAACAGTTAATATACCAAGAATTATTAATATTATTGATTAAATTATTCATTACATTTTACTTTATTAACGTTTACCCCCATCTCAACCCTCACAGTAATGAAAAACAGTAACTATACCAAGAATTATTCATATTATTGATTAAATTATCCATTAATTTTATCTTATTAACGTCTACCCCCATCTCAACCCTCACAGTAATGTAAAAACAGTAAATATACCAAGAATTATTCGTATTATTGATTAAATTACCCATTAAATTTTACTTAATTAACATCTACCCCCATCTTAACCCTCACAGTAATGTAAAAACAGTAAATATACCAAGAATTATTCGTATTATTGATTAAATTACCCATTAAATTTTACTTAATTAACATCTACCCCCATCTTAACCCTCACAGTAGTGTAAAAACAGTAAATATACCAAGAATTAATTATATAATTGATTAAATTACCCAATAAATTTTACTTTATTAATGTCCACCCCCATCTTAACCCTCACAGTAAAAACAGTAAATATACCAAGAATTATTCATATTATTGATTAAATTATCCATTAAATTTTACTTTATTAACGTCTACCCCCATCCCAACCCTCACAGTAATGTAAAAACAGTAAATATACCAAGAATTATTCATATTATTGATTAAATTATCCATTAAATTTTACTTTAGTAACGTCTACCCTCATTTCAACCCTCACAGTAATGTAAAAACAGTAACTATATCAATAATTATTAATATTATTAAATTATGCATTAAATTTTACTTTATTAACGTCTACCCCCATTTCAACCCTCACAGTAATGTAAACACAGTAAATATACCAAGAGTTATTAATATTATTGATTAAATTACCCATTAAATTTTACTTTATTAACGTCCACCCTCATCTCAACCCTCACAGTAATGTAAAAACAGTAAATATACCAAGAAATATTCATATTATTGATTAAATTAGCCATTAAATTTTACTTTATTAACATCTACCCCCATCTTAACCCTCACAGTAATGTAAAAACAGTAAATATACCAAGAGTTATTAATATTATTGATTAAATTATCCATTAAATTTTACTATTAACGTCTACCCCCATCTTAACCCTCACAGTAATGTAAAAACAGTAAATATACCAATAATTATTCATATTATTGATTAAATTATCCATTAACTTTTACTTTATTAACGTTTACCCCCGTCTCAACCCTCACAGTAATGTAAAAACAGTAAATATACCAGGAATTATTAATATTATTGATTAAATTACCCATTAAATTTTACTTTATTAATGTCTACCCCCATCCCAACCCTCACAGTAATGTAAAAACAGTAAATATACCAAGAATTATTCGTATTATTGATTAAATTATCTATTAACTTTTACTTTATTAACGTTTACACCTGTCTCAACCCTCATAGTAATGTAAAAACAGTAAATATACCAAGAATTATTCATATTATTGATTAAATTACCCATAAAATTTTACTTTATTGACGTCTACCCCCATCCCAACCCTCACAGTAATGTAAAAACAGTAAATATACCAAGAATTATAAATTTTATTGATTAAATTACCCATAAAATTTTACTTTATTAACGTCTACACCCGTCTCAACCCTCACAGTAATGTAAAAACAGTAACTATACTAAGATTTATTAATATAATTGATTAAATTACCCATTAAATTTTACTTTATTAACGTCCACCCCCGTCTCAACCCTCACAGTAATGTAAAAACAGTAAATATACCAAGAATTATTCATATTATTGATTAAATTACCCATAAAATTTTACTTTATTGATGTCCACCCCTGTCTCAACCCTCACAGTAATGTAAAAACAGTAAATATACCAAGAATTATTCATATAATTGATTAAATTATGCATTAAATTTTACTTTATTAACGTCTACCCCCGTCTCAACCCTCACAGTAATGTAAAAACAGTAAATATACCAAGAATTATTCATATAATTGATTAAATTAGCCATTAATTTTACTTTATTAACGTCTACCCCCATATCCAACCCTCACAGTAATGTAAAAACAGTAAATATACCAAGAATTATTCACATAATTGATTAAATTACCCATTAATTTTATTTTATTAACGTCTACCCCCATCGCAACCCTCACAGTAATGTAAAAACAGTAACTATATCAATAATTATTAATATTATTGATTAAATTACCCATTAAATTTTACTTTAATAACGTCTACACCCATCTCAACCCTCACAGTAATGTAAAAACAGTAAATATACCAAGAATTATTCATATTATTGATTAAATTAGCCATAAAATTTTACTTTATTAACGTCTACCCCCATCTCAACCCTCACAGTAATGTAAAAACAGTAAATATACCAAGAATTATTCATATTATTGATTAAATTACCCATTAATTTTATTTTATTGACGTCCACCCCTGTCTCAACCCTCACAGTAATGTAAAAACAATAAATATACCAAGAATTATTCATATTATTGATTAAATTATCCTTTAAATTTTACTTTAATAACGTCTACCCCCATCTCAACCCTCACAGTAATGTAAAAACAGTAACTATATCAATAATTATTAATATTATTGTTTAAATTCTGCATTAAATTTTACTTTAATAACGTCTACACCCATCTCAACCTTCACAGTAATGTAAAACAGTAAATATACCAAGATTTATTAATATTATTGATTAAATTATCCTTTAAATTTTATTTTATTAACGTCTACCCCTATCTCAACCCTCACAGTAATGTAAAAACAGTAAATATACCAAGAATTATTCATATTATTGATTAAATTATGCATTAAATTTTATTTTATTAACGTCTACCCTCATCTCAACCCTCACAGTAATGAAAAAACAGTAAATATACCAAGAATTATTCATATTATTGATTAAATTAGCCATTAATTTTACTTTATTAACGTCCACCCCTACGCTCACCCTCACAGTAATGTAAAAACAGTAAATATACCAAGAATTATTCATATTATTGATTAAATTACCCATTAAATTTTACTTTATTAACGTCTACCCCCATCTCAACCCTCACAGTAATGTAAAAACAGTAAATATACCAAGAATTATTCATATTATTGATTAAATTACCCATTAAATTTTACTTTATTAACGTCTACCCTCATTTCAACCCTCACAGTAATGTAAAAACAGTAAATATACCAAGAATTATTCATATTATTGATTAAATTACCCATTAAATTTTACTTTATTAACGTCTACCCCCATCCCAACCCTCACAGTAATGTAAAAACAGTAAATATACCAAGAGTTATTCATATTAATGATTAAATTACCCATTAATTTTTTTACCCCAAAAAATTCTGCTATATTGATGTGAGTATCCGCAGCCGTATCCCATCTAGACTTTACCATCTTTGGCAGATTATTTGTTGACAGTTGTGTGGTATTGTCCCACCCCTCCGCCACTGTGCTTGGACAGCTATCTCCAAAGGGACACTGATGGGTGCTGCATTTTTTAAACTTGCAATGGCTAAAAAAAACACCAAGCACTCAGCACTGATCCTAAAACACCAGCCCAATGCCTCGCTTTTCCAAATAGTCCTCGCTGCAGCCTGGAGCACAGTGATGTCATGCATGCTATATTATCATATCACATGCATTAAAGTGCATTTAGTCACATTTTGCATGCATCTAAACCATGCATCAGCACAAGATGTCCATTACTTTAGTCTGCAATCCTATTCTTTGATTCACACTCTGGAGCTCTGGCAATGCAAAATTAAAAAAATTGCTGGATGCCAACTGCCTTAAAAATAGGCAATGATATATAATACAATAATACATAATAAAATATAATAATAATAACAATAATATGTCCATTAAGTAGTGGAAGTTGTAACCCGCATGCTTACTTTCAGTGTTGGGGTTGGGGTGGTTGTAGACATTAATAACTGATGGTTGGGGTAGGTGTAGAGCAGAGGTGTCCAAAGTCGGTCCTGAAGGGCCAGTGTCCTGCTGACTTTAGCTCCAACTTGCTTCAACACACCTGCCTGGAGATTTCTAGTATACCTAGTATAAGCTTGTTTAGCTGGTTCAGGTGTGTTTCATTAGGGTTGGAGCTAAACTCTCCAGGACACCGGCCCTCCAGGACTGAGTGTGGACACCCCTGGTGTAGAGGTTACTAAATGAGATTGTTGGGTTTAGGGTTGGGGTAGGTGTAGACATAAAAGACGTGCCTGTAATTTAATATATAATACAAATAATTCTTGTTTCAAGTGAGAACCACTTGCGCATGCACAACATAGTGGACATAAGCGTTATACTCGCACACTAACAACTGCATGACCTCGACATACGTGTCATCACGGCGCTACAGGCTGCAGCAAATTATTGACAACAGAAAGCAAATGCTCAGCTTGGGTAAAAACGCTTTGATAGATATGCAACCTAAATTATTATTTTTATTAAAGTCTGTATGATTTGTCTGATCATGCATTATTTGCATAACAGGTTAATGATGTCAGAAAGCTGTGCAAGGCCTGTAATGTGGACTCCAACGGATCCCACCTCGACATGATATTACAATTGAGAGCAGAGATGCAAAACAAGCAGGCGTACGAGAAAATCTTCCAGAAAATCTGCGGGTCCTCAGGTGAGAGTAGACCTATGCTGATATTCAGTAATTCAACATATTGTATTGGCCAGCCCAGTCACCAGACATGAACATTATTGAGCCTGTCTTGGGTAAGATGGAGGAGGAGGCATTGAAGATGAATCCAAAGGATCTTGATGAACTCTGGAAGTCCTGCAAGAAGGCTTTCTTTGGCATTCCAGATGACTTTATTAATCAGTGATTTGAGTCATTGCAGAGATGTATGGATGCAGTCCTCCAAGCTCATGATGGAGTCAGACACAATATTCATTCTGTTTCCACTGCAGCGTGACCACATATTCTATACTGGACATTAGTTCTGTTCTATGACAAGACTTTTGTCTAAGCAAAGTCAGACCTTACTGTCCTAATAAATTAAAAATCAAGACATGATCATATTATATTGTGGTAAAATAAGCGTAATAGAGGCCTTTGCCTTTCATATAAGCCACTTCTGATACCAAATGATGAACTAGTCAAGTAATTATTTATTGCTCCTAAAACTTGGATAGGCGACAAGACTTTTGTCAGGTAGGGTAGTCGTGCATTTATACTTCTACGTGCTGTTTGTGTTGCTCTGCAATAACACTTTTGAAACACTAGCTGGCAGTAGGCTTTTATGTTCCTCTGTGTTGAGTTGCTTTGCAGATGTTCTGTTTTTCTGAACGCTACCTTAATGTACAAGGTAAACACAAAACAGAAGTTTCCATCTAGAGCTCCTTCACAGGACTTGACACTTGTAATCACTCGCTCCATCGGGCTCGCAGCTCTTAGCACCGCCCACACTCGTCACAGCCACCAAGCTGACCAATCACAGAGCTTGCACTATGCGTTGTAGCGATGTCTAGTTACGTTTTTTGAGAGGTGCCAGCCACCACTAGAGCTATGTGACTGCGCGGAGCCTATGCCGGACCATACACATGTTCAAATCAGCCTTAAGGGTCTTGCGGTCACAACTTGGCCATCATTAAATACGATTAAATCCTTTGATGTACAATAGTACATGAAATAATGAGGAAACTAAATGAGGTGAATCAATAAAATCAGTCCTAATAACTCAATTCTTTTGATTTGCTTGTGTTTTTCAGGTGGTTGCTCTGTGGTCATGTGTCCTCATGGTGTGGTCTACAGCTTGAAGTTTAATCTAAATTTAGAGAGTTCAAGGGATTTTGTGGACCTGCTTTTTTCATGGCAACATTTACCAAACGTGACCATATGTGACTCTCCTGGAGATTTAGCCACACATGCCAATATACGCACACCTTCATTTCATCCGCATGAAGGCAGACTGGCAGACGCAACACTGGAGAATATCAACAAAGCAAATCAGGAAACACTCAGGGTATCTCTACCCTGGTTGCTGGAGAAGACTGATAATCTGACCTCCAATGCTCATCCGGTCACTGGATCCTCAGAACACTACGTTTTGTCTGATAAATTGGATGAAACCGACATTAAAGACCCAAAGGACGTGCTCAGAAATGTCCGATTGGTGCCAGAGCTGCAGGATTGGCTGAACAGACAAGCTGCTGAGCAATTTGTCGCCGAATTAAAAGAAAATGACTACTTCATCAATCATATGACTCCATCCACACACATGTTCATGATGAGAAACATTATACATTACAGAAATGTAGCCGCAAACCAGCTCCTATTGAGAGGCCCTTTATAACCTTCTGAAGTGTGTTAATGACACGTTTCTCTAACCTGTAATATAGTTTTCTATGAGGTTTGTATATAATATTCTGTGGAAGAGACTTTTGTTTATTGTTTTTTTATTAGAAATTTCATCTTTAAGACTAATAATGTCTTGAAACTGAGCTTTTCAGAAACTCTAGAGTGTAATAAAGTTATTTGTGATTTCTAACACATTTGTTTGTCGGAGTATTTTATTTACTAGCGTCGTTAAACCATGTTGTATTAATGCATTCAACGATAATGACATTGTACTACAGCATGCAATGATAAATAAAAACACAAGTCCTGCCATATACCATATCCATGTCACTGTGCAGCTCAAGACTCACTGAAGCTAAGCAGGGCTGAGCCTGGTCGGTGGCTGGATGGGAGACCACACGGGAAAACTAGGCTGCTGTTGGAAGTGGTGTTAGAGAGGCCAGCAGGTGGCGCTTAACCTGTGGTCTGTGTAAGTCCTAATGCCCCAGTATAGTGAAGGGGACACTATAGACCAATTACCAACATACGTCGCACATGACGTCACATGGGTCCCCGGTTGCAATAGTAAACATGTCATGTTGTGCGGTAGGATGCCAAATAAGTCCAAAAATAGATAACTTTTACCGTACACCACACTGCTTTAATGCCAACTGCAGATGTCTTTGGTTAAAAGGGAGCTGAATGAAGTGACGACCTAATTAGAAATGCTGGACTCTGCAGTTCTCATGTCATATCAGTTCACGCTATATGCTGAATCAGACACATTACTTGTTTCTGATTGCAGCAATGATTTCAGCAAAAACAGTAACATACGGTGAATTAAACTGTGGACGCTGAATGCTCAGAATGAAACGTGAAAGAGTAAGTTATTAAGGTAAACTTGGTTTTATATTCACACATTCATTCAGAGACAACTTGTGACACACTCCCTATATTGTTTACAACGGCACTTTGAATATTTGGTCTGAAATAACCTGCAAGTGTGACTTGAAAACAACATTAACACTGTTTATTTGACTGTGAGCAGTGTTGTACTGTGATAGTCATTGGCTGCTAATATGATTTCGCTATTTAGAGTTTGCTAATAATACTTTTATGAAATGATATTATTAAGGAGAAAGTCTGAATGTGCGAATATTAAACCAGCTATACCTTTACATGCAGAGATGTATAGTAACGAAGTAGAACTACTTCACTACTGTACTTAAGTACTAAAAGGCAGTATCTGTACTTTACTGGAGTATTGTTTTTTTCTCCTACTTCCACTTTTACTTAAGTATATATTTTTGATGAGTTTAATACTTTTACTCCGATAGATTTTTTATGAGCTGCATCGTTACTCGTTACTAGAGGTGTCAAAATGGTCGATATCGGTTCAGTAATAGATCATAACGGGTTATTACGTACTGACGTCATTTATCTCCTATGCGCGATGTTGCAATACTATGGCGAAGGACGGAGGCGCGAGGGCGAGTGAAGGCGGCACAGCACACGAGCCGCTATTTCACTACTACAGAGAAATGTTGTGAGACTCCATCTCTGCCTCTCTGACTTTGGACATTTGACCCGCTGGCATGTTTGTGAGGTAACTTTTCATCTCCTCTTGGCTGTTAAAGCGATACTTGTGGATCCAGACCTGGGCGTGTATGAGGTGCAAGTTTTCTCCACTGTGTCTCATATAGATTACCTGTGATAACCGCGTATTATACATACATAGACTGGAACCGCGGCTGTTCTTCCCGCCATCAGTGAACAACGCTTTCATTTCTAAAGCCGATAGCAGCCCTTTCTGTTGAGAAGGTGAAGACAATAACTAATCAAAGGGGTGTAAGACCTCGCCTGTCAGCATTTAAAAAGCAGGCGGGAGAATATTTACATTAGTTTATTTGCTATAAATGCTCATGCTGTCTTCTGTGCATGAGTTTTGTTTGATACATTCAGAAAGAGTTTTTTCTTTGAGCGGGTCAAATTAAGGGTACAGTTCATATATCTTACTGCTGTGTTAAAGGACACAATTGTATTACAAGTAACCATTTAACTGTCACACCAAGAAAAAACCAATATAATTTTTTTTATTTATTGCATTTCTTAACTCCTAATGTCGCTTGTTAACACAATCAATACATTTTCCCCCAACACATCCCATAATTTCTAAAATATCAGCCTCTACCAAATGGTTGAGATGTTGGTTTATGGTAAAAGTACCAGAATGAATAAATATACTATAAAAATCTGAAGTTTAAGACCAATTTAATTAAAACATAATCAAAATTAAACATTTTTGAATACTAAATCATAGCCATAAGCCATAAAATATTTCAGATTTTCATTTAACACAGTAATATACACGTTTTCTTTTTTTTACAATAAAATCAAAATTAAGTGAATTAGAACGTTCGTTTACAGCGTTTACAACCAGTAATTTGTGCTCCGAAAATGGGTTTCAATAGCGTTTTGAGTGGATTATGGACTGTTTTTGTGACACACAACTTTGAAAAGTTTGTTCTTTTTTAACTTTGTTAAAGCTGTTATAATCTGTCAGATCTGTGGTTCAAGCGTGAGAGAAAAACAGTATTGTAAGTCATGTTTCTTTTCGTTCTGCTTAATGACGTGCCCCCCAAAAATAGATTTAAAATAAACAAAACAATGATGTCTTTTGACTGCATTCTTTAATAACTACATTACACAATACTTGTACTTTTACTTTCAGTACTTGAGTAGTAAATTTTGAAATAAACTACTTGCAATACTTAAGTACAAAAAATGTTGAATACTTTAGTACTTCCACTTAAGTATGGTGCTTAAAGAGCACTTTTACTTCTACTCAAGTCACTTTTTGATAGAGTACTTGTACTTTTACTTAAGTCTGGGTCTCTAGTACTTTATACATCTCTGTTTACATGTAAGTACACAAACCCTGCCATACAGGTGTAGTTCTCTGTCAGAATGCAGTCGCTTTGCTTGTTGATGATTACCCAGGCCTTTTACAGCTCCGTCTTCTTTCCTTGTCTTTGGCTAGGCAGAACCTCAGTTTTTAGCTCTACATAGTGTTGAATCTGGTCATCATGGAGCATTATTTCTTGCACATGACCACACAGAACAACATTGTTGGCATCCAAAGACTTGTAGATCTTTAACTTCTCTCTTGTAAAATCACTTGGAGCTTCAATAAGATTGTATATTTGAGGCTGGATGCTTGGCCATTTCGTCTTATCCAATATTCATTGGGAGGGTGCTATTGTAAATGGACCTGTCAGTTGAACGACGCTCACTTTAATGTTAATTTTGCCGAATCACTGTGCTTATCACTGGGTGACGAGCTGTTATAATACACTGAAAGCATTATGTAAATAATATATATATAATATGTCATCAATATATCATATTTATAAGACAACAACAAACTCTGTACCGCATCGGATGTCATTCCCTCGCTGTAAATGCTAGCGCTCCCGTTTTTTTTCTGCCACCTCCCTGCGTGCGCATACTGAATGTTTACAAACATGGTAATTGGTCTATACTGTCAGTGAGCGTTGTCTTTCGGATGAGACGTTAAGCTGGAGTCCTGACTCTCTGTGGTCAGACGTTTAACCCTGGTGTCCTGGTCAAATTACCTCCATCAGCCCTTATCCATCATGGCCTCCCAATCATTCCCATCCACTGATTTGGCTCTATCACTGTCTCTCCACTCCACCTATAGCTTGTGTGGTGAAGCACTGGCGCCGTTGTCCAGGGGCTGCCGTAGCATCATCCAAGTGGAGCTGCACACTGGTGCTGGTGTGGGGAGACCCCCCTTATGATTGTGAAGTGCTTTGGGTGTTATGTAAATACACATTACATATTTATAAAGAAAATGGTAAATACTATATGCTGTCTATTTGATCTGCTATAAAATGTCATGCACATACAGTTGGGGTCAAAGTTATTTGTATGTGTATATATACAGTATGTCCGATAATATGTTTGTTTGTTTGATTGGAATAAAAGCATGTTTTTTATGTTCCAGCATGTTTTACACAGAGGATGCCCTTCCAGCCGCAACTCAGTACTGGGAAACACCCATATACACTTATTCTCACACACACACACACACACACACACACACACACATTCATACTCTACAGACAATTTTCCTTTATCCAATTCACCTTTTATGTGTTCGGACTCTGAGGGAGACTGGAGCACCCGAAGGAAACCCACGCCAACACAGGGAGAACATGCAACCTCAGAAATGACACACAGAAATGCCAACTGGCCCAGCTGGGACTTGAAGCAACCTTTTTACTGTGAGGCAAACTCCCCCCAAACTCTTTCCCCATCTTTTTGAATGAAATGCCTACTTTACTACATCCAATCAGCTTGCGGTAGAAATAACAAGCCATCAAGGTTATTATAGTTAACGAAAACGAGGGAAAAAACGAAAACTAGAATTGAAAAACCATTGTAAACAACCTGAATTTGTAAACAAAAAGTCAAAACGAAATAAAAACTAAAACTAATGAGTCGGCGCCAATAGTCTAGTGGTTAGTGCATCGATATTTAGCTCGTGCTCGTGGTGACCCGAGTTTGATTCCCGGCTCGAGGTCCTTTGCCGATCCTTCCCCTCTCTCTGCTTTCCTGTCTGTTAATCTTCACTGTCCTGTCATTAAAGGTGAAAATATAAAATAAAAAATATAAAATATAAATAAAACTAATGAAAAATTCAAAACTGTTATAACCTTGCAAGCCACGCCCACTGTTTTCTTATTCAGTATTCCATTTCTCTAGGAATGCGTCACAATACGAAAATGACAGTAGCAGCTTCCGGTTCATGCAGACTTTAAAGAAGTTTTATAAATATATATAGTTTATATATCTTTTTTTAACACGTTATTTAAAATAAGAAATAGCTTGATACAGGGGCGATGCGGTGGCGCAGTGGGTAGCACTTTCGCCTCACAGCAAGAAGGTTGCTGGTTCGATCCTCGGCTGGGTCAGTTGGCATTTCTGCGTGGAGTTTGCATGTCTCCCCGTGTTTGCATGTTATCCCTGTCTTCGAGTGCTCCGGTTTCCCCCACAAGTCTGGTGAATTGGGAACGCTAAAATTGACCGTGAATTGGGTACACTAAAATTGATCATAGTGTATGTGTGTGAATAAGTGTGTATGAAATCCATGTGTATGATGGGTTGTGGCTGGAAGGACATCCGCTGCGTAAAAACATATGCTTGATAAGTTGGTGGTTCATTCCATTGTGGCGACCCCAGATTAATACAGGGATTAGGCCGACAAGAAAATGAATGAATAGCTTGATACATTTTTTTATGATAGGGTAAATCTTAACTGCTGACTCAGAAAAAAATCCTTAGTGTTTAGCCCTGTATGAGTCTGAAATTTCATTCATAATAGCCTTAAAAAGGTCTTAAAAATTCATAAATTTGACTTAAAATGGCATAAAAATGCCTGGTAAATACAGACTGGAAGCACAGAAAAACATTACTCAAAATAAAGACAGTCCAAAAAAAAAAGAGCTAATAAAAACATTTAATAAATCTCTCAATTCTGAGCGATGCGAGGGCTGTAAAACTGCACTTTCTGAAAATAACCATAATCAAATCAGGATTTCAGGGCCTGTATTCACAAAACATCTTGAAAACTGCTTAAAGTAGATCCTTACTTGCTGCATAATGCATAAGTCATTAAATAAATAATGGACATAAATTCAGGACCCAAATATGAATGTCTTAATGCAGTCAGGATACTTTGAATCATTTGTTTTGTACATTTTTTAATGGGTTGACGAGTTCTTCCTCATCTGGTTTTTATCATATTATATTTCAGTGTAATCATTATACAATCTAAAAAACCCAGGACAAGTACACGAGCAGATTCACATCTGTGAAAGTGGAGGAGGAACAGGGAATTACATGACAGTAGATAATAAATAGCTTTTTTTACTAAATTCTTCCCGTACTTCTTATCAGTTATGTAGGTTACGTGCGTGTTAGATTAAAGCCCATCATTTTGTGTTAGAGATGCAACTGTCAGTGTAAATGATCAGATCTTTAATTACAATAGTAAAAGTCCAGCTGCTACCCACATAGCAAAATTTCTCTGGCCCAGCAATCAGGTTTGCTTGACCCAAATGCAATTACTTCTACATGACTGAACCAAGTCTGGCTTTCAGACAAGGGTCAAACATAGACCATATCTGGGCCAAGGCTCAGCTAAGTTGATAACCCATAACTGAGCCGCAACAGGGCCAGATATATTGGTGTGTCACGACTGCAATGAAAATTGATATACCCATGAAGCTACGGGCGCATTATGGGCATGTTTTTTTCTCGAAGCGACTTGATTGGTAGAATTTTTACCAAAAAACTAGTTTTCTTTACTCAAAAATAATTTGAATATAGTTTAAATGTGGGTCAGATAGGCCAAACTTACATGGCCCACATATCAGTTTTGAAGGTCACTAGTTCAATCCCAGCTGGGTCAGTTGGCATTTCTATGTGGAGTTTGCATGTTCTCCCCGTGTTGGCGTGGGTTTTATCCAGGTGCTCCGGTTTCCCCCACAGTCCAAACACATGCGCTATAGGGGAATTGAAGAAACTAAATTGGCTGTAGTGTATGAGTGTGTGTGTGAATGTAAGAGTGTATGGTTGTTTTCCAGTGCTGGCTTGCGGATGGAAGGGCATCCGCTGTGTAAAACGTGCTGGACAATGAATGAACGAATAAAACAATTAATGTATATTTTAGCTACATATTTGACCAAACTCTAAACCGAATTTGAAGTCGATATCTCAAAAGAAATGAGCCTTCAGTGAGATTTTGTTTAGGTGCAGTACCAAACATGACCACTTCAGTTTCCATTGGTGACTGTGAAAGTGCGCCCCCTATTTCTGTGTATGGTTTGAGCGATAGGAAACATATTTTTTTGTTTGCATATATTTGTAAAGTAGACATCAAATTGTAAAGAATTATGGCCATTTTTGTGGCATTTGATTTGAATTTAGCATCCAAAATTATTATATTTTATTCACAAAACTCTTGAGAAATCAGGATACATGCTATAGTTATTGTAGGACTCCATCACAAACTAAGAACCTTTTGCTTTTTCATAATACTTAATACATTTTCTAGCAATTGTTTCCTAAAAATAAAGAACGGATGTTATATTTTAAGACTTTCCTAACACGTTTATGTGATTTTACATGTAGATTGCTGTAGCAAAGTAATGCTTTATGACTTGAGTATCCACGTCACAAATTAATAAATAACTGTTGCTCAGTATTATTTATCAAAAATTGGTCATGGAATATGGAAACTAGATATTTTAAGCTTTCAAACGACATATAGTTTGCCATGATTGCAGTATGTTTAGACATATTATTATTATATTATATTATATTTAGACAAATATTATTATAGAATATAATATTACTATCACCCTGATTATAGGGTGACAGTAAATGGATTTTAATATATTATTTTTCATATGTAGCACAACTCAAATAACTGGTCAAATATGCATTCAAGAGTATTATACCTTTCCCATGATACATAGCTTGTCATTATTAAATGAAGATTTAATAGCAATATAGTAAAGTAAACTTAAGTATCCTGCCGGCAGACGGTAGCAGTTAAGGGGTTAATCAATTGTTTTGTGCCTTTTTGTTTGTGTGAATGGGTTGACAAGAGTTCTTCCTCATCTGGTCTTTATTTGCAGTGTAATCATTATGCAGTAATCACAAAAAAGCAAGACAGTGTCAGGTACATGAGCAGATTCTGATCTGTGCAAATGAAAGGAGGAACAAGGAGTTAAATGACTGAAGATAATAAATCTGTTTCCTTGCTAAATTCTTTACATACTTTACATCAGTTATGTAGCCTGCGTGCATGTGTGTGTGTGTGTGTGTGTTAGATTAAAGCACATACAATGATTTCGTGTTAGAAATGCATAAATTAGTTGAATTATCACCATAAATGATCAGGTCTACTCAAGCTAGTGAAAGTCCAGCAGCAGCCTGAATGTCTTCATCTGGGTTGATTCCGGACTCAATCACATGGTGATAATGGCTGAATTCTCGTGACCTCATATGAGTAGATATCAGTGTCATTTACTGCTAAACTCTTCATCAAATCTGAGAAAACCTGAGAAACAAGATGACAAGAATTAGGGAGTCAACAGGTGAAAAAAGTACAGTAAAGAGACCTTTTTCTTTCAAATCGACACTTGTTTATGTCTAAATAACTAAGACGTACTTTGCCCGTTCATGACATCAATGTTTTCAGTGAAACCCATATTGGGAGGTACATGCAAAAAATAACATTGGCATTTTAATTATTAGAAATTATGTGTTTTTAGTCCCCAAAATACCATTGTTGTGTAAATAAACAGGCAAAACACATAAAAAGTTGGTTGAAAATGTTGTGTAAATGGCCTCTATCATCTTTTTTTTTTGGTCTACTACACTCTCCACCCTTCTCCTTAGTGGATAAACCAAGTGACAAGGGAATAGGGATAAGCCCCTTAAAGGTGGGCCTAAAAGCCCATTTTTTTTTCGATGTTTGACGTAATCTCAGGTGGAACATGAAGAGAGGGCGGGACATAGGGTAGCCCCTCCCCTTTTTAATAAACAGCCAAAAGAGTTTTGATTGATCACAGCTCTGCCAGTGAGAGTGGTTGAGATCAAGAGCATCTAATGAAAAGTAAATAAGAAGAAAGGGGCGGGACATGCCACACACTAGAGAGCATTTGATTGGTCAGAAGATTTGAAAATGAAGTATGATGTGATGTCAAAAAACGTTGATCCATTTAGGCGAGTTTGACAAACTGCAAGCTTTGGATGTTTTTATCAGGTTTATATCTTAAATGCGAATTTTGGAGCACGCTAGTTTATAGCTTAAAACTAGCATACTGATACCAAGATCTATGGGACTTTATTTTAAATTTCACGGGATCCTTAAGGCCCGTTCACACCATTCATGATAGCTATAAGTATAATAATAAAGTTCTAAACATTGTTCTAAATGTAAAACACCAGCTTCAGACCACAGCTATAACAATAAAGGTGTAGAGAAACGGTATTGTTGGGATCACATTCTAACCTATTTTTTTTCTCAGCTAATAAGGAAAAATAAAACACTGACATCCAGTCAGAACTATCAGTCCTTTAGGGCGGAGCTATCAGTCCTTTAGGGTGGGGCTATTAGTCCTTTAGGGCTGGACGATCAGTCCTGTAGGACGGGGCTATTAGTCATTTAGGGGGGGGCTATCATTCCTTAAGAGTAGGGCTATCAGTCCTTTAGGGCGGAGCTATCAGTCCTTTAGGGCGGGGCTATCAGTTCTTTAGGCCGGAGCTATCAGTCTTTTAGGGTGGGACTATTGGTGCTTTAGGGTTGGACTATCAGTCATTTAGGGCGGGGCTATCAGTCCTGTAGGGGGGGACTTTCAGTCCGTCAGGGCTTGACTATCAGTCCTTTAGGGCCGGGCTATTAGTCCTTTAGGGCGGGGCTATCATTCCCTTATAGCAGGGCTATCAGTCCTTCAGGGCAGAGCTATCAGTCCTTTAGGGCGGGGCTATCAGTCCTTTAGGGTGGGGCTATCAGTCTTTTAGGGCAGGGCTATCAGTTCTTTAGGGCAGGGTTATCAGTCCTTTAGAACTGAATTATCAGTCCTTTAGGGCGGGGCTATAAGTCCTTTGGGGCAGGGCTATCAGTCCTTTAGGGCGGGGCTATCAGTTCTTTACGGCGGGGCTATCAGTCCTTTAGGGGGGGGGCTATCAGTTCTTTAGGGCGGGGCTATCAGTTCTTTATGGTGGGGCTATTAGTCCTTTAGGGCAGGGCTACCAGGCTGTCTTTGTGTTGCATTCTTCAAGAATGCTGAGGAAAATAATTTGTTGTTTAAATTCCACTACGTTGACTGTGATATCTGATTTTGTTTTGGCCAATCAAAAGGAGAAAACTGTGTGCACGCTGTCATCATGAGGCAAACATTCCAGTTGTATTCATGACTACACTGTACCTGGAGTTTGAGAAAACTTAAACCCACCCGGAGTTTTCAGAAAGTTTTATTTTTAGTTACCTGATACATCATTTTCATGTGGACAAACGGCCAAACAAGGGTAGAAAGAAAATGTGTATTAGAAAATATCCATAACAGTCTTCTCACCTGCCGCAGTGCAGCCTGCCGCTCTTCTTCAGTGGAAGACTCCTCAGCCAAAACCTCCACCTCCAGATTAGTCAGTATTGTAAGAACATCTGTAAAATAACCAAAACACATTTGAATGATTGCAGGTTTCACTGTATTTGAGGGATCATTTGGTTAAAATGGTTATGGTAAAAGTCAATGGTAAAATGTTACACCGGTGAATTACCTTTGGGTTGGACTGTAGAGGTATATCTGGGGGAAGTGGATGGAGAAGTTGAGGTGGAGGTATATTGGGTGGAAGTGGATGGAGTTGTGGACATGGAGGTATATTGGGTGGAAGTGGATGGAGAAGTTGAGGTGGAGGTATATTGGGTGGAAGTGGATGGAGTGGTGGAGGTGAACTGAGAGGCTGTAGTGGAGTTGGTTGAAGGTGGTGAAGTTGTAGAATTGAAAACTATAAAGCAGATGACAGTAAGATTGATGTATTAGTGAATGTTGCATTCATCTTAAGATAAATACAGTGGTATCTGTTAAAAGTTACTAGTTTGTTAGTGAAGAGCAAATATCATTAAGTGACAGAGTGGTCGCTTTAAGAATGATCTTTAAGGAGAAGTATTTACTAGAATTTACTAGACTAGATTACAATTTTACTACAATTTACTAGAACTTCATCTATGTTAAGCTGCTTTGACGCAATCTACACTGCTACAGACGTAATGAAAGATGAATATCTGTATGTGCGTTCTTACAGCAGGTGCTGTTGTAGTCGGGACAGCAGTCGTTGAAGTGTTTGCAGACTTCATCACAAAAACAGCCTCTAAAACAGTTGTAGTCCATACTAGCACAGCACAGCACAGTCGGACCTGAACACGAGCCTACAGAAGAAACACAGACGTCAATACAATCATTATTCCAGCATTAGACACAAGCACATAATGATTTCTTTCTGACAGATGAGTGACTTTATAAATGACCCTCATGTTTTATGTTTGGCTGTATTATTATGATGTTCCGATTTGGGATATCCATTTAGTAATGTTATATTGTCTGGGTTTCCACAGGTCTTATAAAGTAAATAAAGTAAGCAAATGAAGGCCTGGCGAGGCGGTGGCGCAGTGGGTAGCGCTGTTGCCTCACAGCAAGAAGGTCACTGGTTCAACCCTCGGCTAGGTCAGTTGGCATTTCTGTGTAGAGTTTGCATGTTCTCCCCATGTTGGCGTGGGTTTCCTCCAGGTGCTCTGCTTTCCCCCACAGTCCAAACACATGCGCTATAGGGGAATTGAAGAAACTAAATTGTCCGTAGTGTATGTGTATGAATGCAAGAGTATATGGATGTTTCCCAGTGCGGGCTTGTGGCTGGAATGGCATCCGCTGCGTAAAACATATGCTGGATAAGTTGGCGGTTCATATCGCTGTGGCAACCCCAGATTATTAAAGGGACTAAGTCGAAAAGAAAACAGATGAATGAATGAAATTGAGGCCTTAAAGCAGGGGTGGGCAAACTCAGTCCTGGAGGGCCGGTGTCTTGCACAGTTTAGCTCCAACTCTGATCAAACACAGCTGCTTATAGATAATTAGTAATCTTGGAGACACTGATTAGCATGTTCAGGTGTGTTTGATTAGAGTTGAACTAGACTATGCAGGACACCGGCCCTCCAGGACCGAGTTTGCCCACCCCTGCCTTAAAGGGACCCAGCAATCAAGTTTGTGTTTAATAGACATCTAAACGTAGACAGCTAGGCTTAAACAAGGCTAAACTTGGGCTGTCAGTGAAAATCTAATAGACATCTAAGATTAGCCCAAAACTAGTCAGACTTTATATGTGTAGTCATTCATTTCTGTTTATTTGATGACTAGTTTAGTTTTAGCCTATTCGATTTTCACTGACAGCCCAAATTTAGCCTTGTTTTAGCCAAGAAGACTATGAAGACATGTTTAGACGTCTATTAGACATCAATTAGACCTCTTTTAAAAACCAAAAATGCTTGTTAGGGGTAGTTCACTCAAAAATGAAAGTTTCCTGTTAAATTACTCATTCACAGCTCATCCAAAATGTAGGTAACTTTTTTCTTCAGTGGGACATTAAAGAAGATTTTGAGCTCATCTTGGTGATTCATATAATGGCAGTGAATGCAAAGCCATACCATAATCTCAAAAACATTAGATGCTTTGTTTCCAATGAGGACTCATGCTTTTATCAGCATCAGGGTGGATTACTGTAATGGACTCCTTACTGGCTCTCCCAGAAGGACAGTCAGACATTTACAGCTCATCCAGAACGCTGCGGCCAGGATTCTGACCAGAAGCAGGAAATCAGAGCACATCACACCTGTCCTCAGATCTTTACACTGGCTCCCAGTTACATTCAGAATAGATTTTAAAGTATTATTACTGCTCTATAAATCACTAAATGGCCTAGGAGCTCAATACATTACAGATATGCTCACTGAATACAAACCTAACAGATCACTCAGATCTTTAGGATCAAGTAAATTAGAAACTCCAAGAGTTCAGTCAAAGCAGGGTGAATCTGCCTTCAGCTTCTAACAGCGCCCCCTACTGCTGGAATCAGCTTCCAGAAATGATCAGATGTGCTCCACCATTAGGCACGTTCACATCAAGACTGAAAACACATCTGTTAAGCTGTGCCTTTACTGAATGAGCACTGTGCTACGTCCCACAGATCGCACTATTATGTTTTTCTCTTCTTTTTCATTCTTTTATAACCTGTTTAACACATTTTAATCTGTTTTAATCACTTTTGTTCTTCGTTGTTTTTATTTCTTAAACTCGTTTCTTTTATTGTTGTTTATGTAAAGCACTTTGAATTATCACTGTGTAGGAAATGTGCTATATAAATAAACTTACCTTGAAAGTGATGGGGTTTAGATTAAAAATGAACACAATATTTAGTCTTCAAGTCTAAAAAAGATCTTAAATGTTCTTTTGTAAAACCTGTAGAAACCCTGATTTAATTGAGTAAATGAAATCAGGTTTGTAAATATTGTTAATAGTAATGAATGTGCATATAATGGAAGAAAAGCAACATTAAGTATGAAGAACTTCCTCTAACATGATGTAGAATAATGAAAAACATACCTGTTGTTGGGAGAGGGGTTGGTTTTGAGCTGTTATCCACTAAAATAGGGGACAGAAGCGCAGATTTATTATTTTGTCAAAATGTAGAGTATATGTGCAGTGCTTTGTTTCTAAAAAAATGATCTTGTGCTGTCTTATGAGGCTGTTAAAAATTGGTAGCATGTTTCCATTCACCTATCGCAGGGGCGTAGATTTAGGGTGGACGGAGGGTACGTGTCCCCACCAATATTCACCAACTACTGAAATGTCCCCACCAATAATTTAATTATCTTAAAAAAACATCGCGCTGTCAATATAAACGACATGTCGAAAGGGTTAAATCACGTTCTCTCCACAAGTCGCACCGCCCCAAACACATATGAACATTGTGATTGGCTGTGCCTTTCCCTGCTGTCATGTGAGAGGCTGCTTTCAGATACAAGCAGTGCCGAAAGAGCTGCGCGGCGGGAATTTCCTGATGTGTGTGACACGCACAAGAGAAGATGGCGGCAGCAAAAAAAGGTGAACATAAAGAGCTTATTTCAACGAAAAGTGTAAGTCACATAAACTCAAGTTCGCTACTGAATGAGGCCATCATGATAATGCCGCTATTGCTAGTGTTTTCACCGCTTTTACAGTCAGTCAAACGTTATAGCAGACTGATATAGTCTGTGAACAATATTCCCTGAAAGCTAACTGCAGAATAAACACCTACATTACATGTAAACATAAATGACCCTGCCAGTTCTCCTTATCTCTGAGAGTTAACATCTCCAATTTCCGTTAAAACATTTTGTCAGAAAAACTGCAGCCTGTTCTCCATCTTTTAATAATACAAGAGACATGTTTAATTTGTTCGAAAAATAAACGAGTCTTTATTAAACTCTCTTTATCCGTTTATAAACATTATTTTAACATTACACTTTCAGGCCTGTGGCCAGCTTATTGAAAGGAGGGGTTATTTGTTTTGTGAAATCTGAACCTTTAGCAGTTATTCACCTGATTATTTATTCATTCTGTTTAATGTAGGTATAAATATTGGATTTTATTGACATATTAAGAACTCATTTTTGCTGGATTATCTTGTTGGATAGTTATTATAACTACACTTTTTGATGTACCAAAAATATTTCCTACCATATTGTCAAATTGCCTTACACATGTGCATTTAAACTGTAAGTTTTAGATATAATAAAAATACTTTGAATTAGAAATTAGAATTTTAAATTCTTAGAATAAAGAAATGAAGAGTTCAGATGCCAAAACCTCTAAATGCCATGTAAAATTGGCATTTTTTCTCAGCCTCTTATATTTAAGTTTAGTTTTTCACTTTAAAGGCAATGAAAAGGACGTATTCGTCACTATAAAAGTAAAATCACTATAAACGTCCACTATAGAGGCCACACACAGGAGTTGGAGAAAAATGCTAATTTTATAAGAAAATGTTAAATGGCATTTAGAGGTTTTTGCATCTAAACTCTTCAAATAAGAAAATTTACTTATTTTTAAAATACAATTTTTTTAATCATAATTTTCTGTTAAAACTATTAGATTAGACTTTATTAAATTAAAAACTGAAGCCTACTGGCAGATAACAAACTGGCCAGTGCATTCAACCTTACTCAGTGAGAATTTGGGCATTTGAATAAGGAGATAAATTCAAACATAATAATAATAATAATAATCCAACTTTTGGTCTTTCAAACCACCTGAACCCCCTCAGCTACGCGCCTGACTTTTTAATTTAACTTAATAAATTGTATGAAGAGAGGATTAATTAATAATACATTTTAATAGCAGTTAAATAATTTATAGCAATATAATAGCAAAAAAAAAAAAACAATATTCATTCTTGGCGGGGGTGTGGGGGAATTGAATTTACTCGTCCCCGGTCCCCACCAATGTCAAGTGCAAACCTACGCCCTTGACCTATCGCATTTTAGGATACATCATGAAAAGATGTGCATAATTTTAAAAAATATGCATAAACACTCAATTTAGCCTATTCTCCTAGTTTCACAGAAAATGACTATTCTATTATATATGTGATATGAAAACACTACTTTATTTGCTACTGCAGTGAGTTATTCTATATTTTTATGTGATTCTTTAAAGGTGCAGTATGTAAGTTTGACACCCGGTGGTTGAACTAGGTATTGCACTCCAGTTTTAAAACACACGCAAGCGCAGGTTGCCAGATTGATGACACAAACAGCAGTGTGCCTGATTATCTAGCATAAAGGCTGATTTAAGGCTGATATAAATCATGTTCTAAATAAAAGCAATGACACGCGATAGACAGAATATTTACCATATTAAAAGGAGTTTTTGTTCTAACCAACACCTGAAATTTATATTTTAGAAACGGCTTCTAACAGCTCGAACAACACAAAACTGACAATGATCATGTCAGGTACACCTCATGTGCTTCATTCAGTGTTAAATGCTGATAGTGTGAGTTTGAATGCCATTTTACTTGACGTTTATTGTCCACCTCAGATCTGGAAAATAAAATAAACCGCTTGATATTGAATTCTAGAGCTGTGACTCCGTGCAAGCCAACACATATCAGTGATTCAGCATCTACATTTAATAATGTTAAAGAGGTTTAATATGTATTAATTAGATTATAAACCTTAACATTTGCGGGAGTGCAGTGAGTGTACTATTCTGTGCTTCTGAATGGCTGCATTTAAATTTCTGTCCTGTTTCGTCTGGTGCAAACAGCCAAATTGCTTATCACTATCTCCTCACATAGCGTGTTGTTAGGACACGGGGTTCCAATGTAACCTGCTCACCTAATATTTACGTTCATAATATTTATATTATTAGCTAATTAATAACCTCATGTGGAACTCTGAATCTGCCTCTCAATTCAGAGTCTGCTACTGTCCACCGGAGGTCGCATTTCGGTCAAGGATGTATGCTTTGAAAGCTTTCCTGAGTGAATGAATCATATACGCTGTTTTCCAACAAGGCAACCTGGTGTGCTGAAATCTAATTGGCTAAACTGGCATTGAGCAGGTTAAATTACCCAAAGACAGCCGTTCTGGAATGTAACTCACATTTTCAAAGCAGAATATCTTCAGCATTGTTTTTCAGATAAACAAGAATGTTCACTGAGCATGTTTCTGAAATATCTGCACACATATTTGGTGTTTTTATGCTTTAAAAGAGTTAAAATCTTACATACAGCACCTTTAATGTTGCACATAATATAAATGTGCAACTCTGGATGGAAGTTTAGTGATTCAGCACAGATGAATCCGATGTGATTTTTCCTCATTGTATCTGAATACCTGTGCAGGTGGGCCTGAAATCAGGGCAGCAGTCTCCAATTCTCAGACAAGCAACATCACAAAAGCAGTTTACATGGTTACAGCTGTCATTTCTTCCAGCACAACACAGATTTGGATTTGCACAACTTCCATCTATGATAGAAACATTAAACACAGCAGTTAATATACACTACCTGACAAAAGTCTTGTCGCCTATCCAAGTTTTAGGAAAACAAATAATAACTTGACTTAGTTGATCATGTGGTATCAAAAGTGGCTTAAATGAAAGGCAAAGGTCTTTAGATTACGCTTATTTGACCACAATAAAATATGATCATGTCTTGATTTTGAATGATTTCATTAGGACAGTAAGGTCTAACTTTGCTTAGACAAAAGTCTCATCACTAAACAGAAATAATGTGAAGTATAATAATACTATAAGAAGAAAAGTCATGGTGCAGTGGGAAAAAATAATATTGTGTATGACTCCCATGAACTTGGACAACTACAAATTCTCTATAAATGTAAATGTGTATGCAAAAAAAAAACTGTTTTGTTTTTACTCATGTAAATGTATCACATAATAAATACATTTAATACACACATACATTTTATGTCAAAACAAACAAAAATTTTTTGGGTGTGATTAATCTTTGCACGGCACTAAATTTTAATAAAATTGTTAATATATTTAATGAAATTAAATTGTTAATATAGTAATATTTACTTAAGGTTAAATTAATATATTACTTAATCTTCTTTTTATGTGAACCATCTCCCTGTTAATGTAACAACATTAACAAAAAGAGAAAATAAAAGAATAAAGTAGGAAATTAAAAGAAAAAGGCAGTGGTAGATGCTATTTATACGAAGTTCAAGTTGCAATTACAGGCTGTTTACTTTACATGAAAAAGCTTTATGGTATTTACGACAAAAGAATCGTGTTTTCACAGTAAGTAAAACGCTCCCGTTTCTTAAAGTAATCCTCGTTCCCCGAGGGTGGAACTGAAATGATATGTGGAAAGTTCCACTGTAGGCATTTAGTCAGAATCCAATCATCTGAAAGAGAATATAAACGGGCCAATGAGTTAACAGTGTCAGCGTGCACAGCTGTCGCTACTTACAATCAATTTGAAATATAAGCACAGCGTGTGCCAAGCTGAGCCTCATATTCTAGCTGAAGAGACTTTTATGCCCAACAACTAAGGTGCAATCATTGTGACGAAGAAACACAGCATTTCCATTCCCCCCTTGGGGAACGAGAGTTACTTTAGTAACCGGAGCGTTCCCCTTCGGGAGGGGAACTTCAATGCTATGTGGAAACTTCCACTATGAGGAAATGTATGGAAAATGCCACAATGATTGAACAATGCCCCCAATGAGAGGATATGCCAAGCCAAGAGCATGAGCACACCTGCATCACCAGGTCTTCCAATGTGTTTCTTGGCCCTCACTTATCACACTTCAACAGAAGTTTTACAGATTTAGATATATTTTTCGGGAGTCGTAATGCATCTAGTTAATTTCTAGAAATTTTTTAATATGACAGTACGTTGGGAAAACGTGCAGTTCAGATTGGGAGGACGCTACAGAGGCCACCTGCTGCCCAAGTGGGGAGACCTGGTGGCAAGAAGACATATGGACTAGCCCTGAGAGGGGTGCATCTATGGACCATACGTGAGGCATAGATCTGGGCGCAGGTGCCAAACGGTGCCTGTCCCAGAGAAGAAGCTTCTTCCAGGGGATGTGCCAGGGAGAGGCCATCAAGAGGAGAGAGCTGAAGTAAGGGTCCGATTGAGCCAGAGAGGCGCAACACATAGACCTGTTCCTCGTCCTCTCTGACTTTACACAGCATCTGTGCAAGTTGGCTCACTGGAGAAATGTATATTACACACGCCCCGGGGCCAGCTCTCTCGGTGTCATCAAGTGAGAGGGCGACCATCGAAGGACTAAGTGGTTCTCTCACTCGAGGCTTGGAGGAGTGAGAGGTCCACAAGCTCGAGGGCGGCAGATTTACTCCCACTGTAACTCTCAGATCTGCCTGTGTGCCCACCGTGGTGCGGGGGACAACTGGGGTGGGTGGCCCTTTTACAAGAGTGAGATGGATCTTAACAGCGCTACATACATGCCACCGAAGTGATGGAATGCAGGCAATGAAGAAACCCAGCTCGACCGTCTGCCGCCGTGTATCACACAGTCTGGACTGAAAGAAGCAGCCCACTCAGCTTGGCACGCGCTGCACTTTTATTCCAAATTGATTGTAAGTAGCAACAGCTGTGCACGCTGACGCTGTCAACTCATGGGCATTTCATTGGCCCGTTCATATACTCTTTCAGATGATTGGCTTCTGACGAAATGTCCATAGTGGAAGTTTCCACAAAGTATTGAAGTTCCCCTCCTGAAGAGCAACTAGTAGATTACTAGCAATAACTAATCATATACTTAACTACGCCAGCGTTATGACAACAAACGGAAATGGTAAGGAGGAGGAGTCGGTTAGGCTGTAATTACTCCCCCCAAACCCTTTTCCTCATCTTTCTGAATGAAATGCCTGCTTTACTACATCCAATAAGCTTGCAGTAGTAAAAAAACAAGCCACACCCACTGTTTTCTCTTTTAATATTCTGTTTCTCTGCATCGCAATATGAAAAAAAAAATGGCCGCAGCTTCTATTTGGATTTATTTATTTTTTGTTACATCACAGGTTGTCCCACCAATAACATATAAACACATTAGTCAGTTACATATTTTACCATGTTCTAGATGTGAGAATGATAAACAAATTACTGGAAGCCTATGGAAGAACGTGTAACCAAGTTTATTAAATTGGGTATATTGACAATAGAGAGTTCATCAGACACACACAAAATACTCACACATATGAGTAGCTGTTGTTGTTGTTGTAGCAGTAGTCGTTGTCAAATTGGTGACCAGACGAGTGGTTTCTGGGATTGCAGTCACATCGCTGAAGGTACTAGTCTCTGTGGACACTAAATTAGAGAGAAATAAATGTGTTATTATGGAACCAAATTGAAGTCTCAAAGTAAAGGCTGATTTATACTTCTGTGTCAAGTGATCACTGTGACCCACGGTGCCTGCCTTGCGCGTAGTCGTGCATTTATACTTCTGTATGCTGTTTGTGTTTCTCTGCAATAACACTTCTGAAATGCTAGCTGGCAGCGGGGCTTTATGTTCCTCTCTGGCGTCTTTCTTTATGCGTGTAGCTCAAAAGTAGCTCAAACTCACTTATTCAGAGGAACCAGCAGACGTGCAACGACCCTAATCATAAGGTAAACACAAGCTCTGTGATTGGTCGGCTAGGTAGCGCTGACGAGTGTGGTTAGAAGTAAGAGCTGTGCGAGCCCATGGAGCGACTGTTTACAAGTGAGGAGTCTCGTGAAGGAGCTCCAGATGGAGACTGTTGTTTTGTGTTTACCTTATGATTAAAGTTGTTGCATGTCCGCCGAATCCAGCCTCAAAATGAGCGAGTTTGAGCCACTTGTACATTAAGGTAGCGTTCAGAAAAAACAAAACACCAGCGAAGAAACTCGACATAGAGGAACATAAACACCTACTGCCAGCGAACATTTCAGAAGTGGTATTGCAGAGCAACACAAACAGCGCGGAAGTATAAATGCACGGCTACGCGCATTGCATGTGCCGTGGGTCACGGCAATCACTCGACGTAGAAGTATAAACCAGGCTATAGCCCTCGCCTTGGCCATCTGCGTTGTTGACGCACACCTCTCAAAAAATGTAACTACACGTTGCAACGATGCGTAGCACAAGCTCTGTGTTTGGTCGGCTTGGTAGCGCTGACAAGTGTGGGCAGAGGTGAGAGCCTCGTGAGCCCGATGTTGCAAGTGTTCACAAGTGGGGAGTCCCGTGAAGGAGCTCCGGATGGAAACTGTTGTTTTGTGTTTACCTTATGATTAAAGTTGTTGCACGTCCGTCGATTCCAGCCTCAAAATGAGTAAGTTTGAGCCACTTGTACACTAAGCTAGCATTCAGAAAAGGCAAAACACCAGAGAAGAAACAGAAACAGCGCACAGAAGTATAAATGCTTGGCTACGCGCATTGCATGCACCATGGGTCACGCAGATCACTTGACGCAGAAGTATAAACCAGGCTTAAGGCTGGTTGCATAGCCCTTGCCGTGGCTGACTCCGACACTGACCGACACCTGTCAAAAAATTTACACACAACAACGCATAATACAAGCTCTGTGATTGGTCGGCTTGATAGCGCTGAGCCCGATGGAGTGCGTCAATGCCGGCCAGTGGAGTTGAGGAACCCTAGGCGAGATAAAAAAATTGGACCCACTGGTGTAAAAACAGAGAAGAAAGCACACAAAAATATATATTTTTACATTTAAGTGTATAGATTTTTATTGACTGTAACATATTTACCCTATGATACATATGTAAAAATAAGTTTAAAGGTTGAAAATATAGTTTGCAAGTATTTTAAAGTACTACTTAATTATGCATTGTAGCAGAACACACCTTTACTTTGAGCTTGCTTTTCTTCCTTTGCTTTTCTTTCTTTTTTCGTCTCAGGAAAGGTGCCGTTTTGACCTCATTTCATTTAAAAAATTAGATTTAGATCGATTTTATTATTTAAGACTTTAAGACACTTTTTCCAGGTTTATGTCGATCGTGCGCGAAATGTGGAATCTGTGTAGGAATACGTCATTCTAGTTCACCCAATAGCTGATCGTGGGTGGTGTTATACAAAATAGAGTGTGGTGCTGCTGGGAATATAAATTATACAGAGCTATTTAAAAATGAAATGTGGAGGTTATTTTATTTATTTATTTATTTATTGCATTGCATTTAATGGGCAATTACACAATGAGCATTGTTAATGATTTATACATACATGCTCATCCTTGTGCTTACGTTCACAGTAAATATTTAAGAGCAGCCGTTGCGGGGCCCTCTAAGAAACGCGGGGCCCTAGGCAACCACCTATGTTGCCTGTTGGACAGGCTGGCACTGGAGCGAGTGTTTTGGACTGTGAGGAAGCTCCAGATGGAAACCTTTGTTTTGTGTTTTCCTTATGATTAAAGCTCGCTGATAACCGCCCTGGGCAAATATACTGTCCCAGTCTGCCCCTGACTACAATATAACAGATGTTTCATTCAAATATTCAGGTTTTTGACTTACATGTTGTGGGGGTTGTAGTTGTAGTTGTTGGTGTTGTAGTTGTGGTTGGTGAAGATGATGTTGTAGTTGTCGGTGTTGTAGTTGTGGTTGGTGAAGATGATGTTGTAGTTGTTGGTGTTGTAGTTGTAGTTGGTGCTGATGAAGATGATGTTGTAGTTGTTGGTGTTGTAGTTGTAGTTGGTGCTGATGAAGATGATGTTGTAGTTGTTGGTGTTGTAGTTGTAGTTGGTGCTGATGAAGATGATGTTGTAGTTGTAGTTGATGCTGTAGTTGTGGTTGGTGTAGATGATGTTGTAGTTGTTGGTGTTGTAGTTGTGGTTGGTGAAGATGATGTTGTAGTTGTTGGTGTTGTAGTTGTGGTTGGTGAAGATGATGTTGTAGTTGTTGGTGTTGTAGTTGTGGTTGGTGAAGATGATGTTGTAGTTGTTGGTGTTGTAGTTGTGGTTGGTGAAGATGATGTTGTAGTTGTTGGTGTTGTAGTTGGTGCTGATGAAGATGATGTTGTAGTTGTAGTTGATGCTGTAGTTGTGGTTGGTGTAGATGATGTTGTAGTTATAGTTGATGCTGTAGTTGTGGTTGGTGTAGATGATGTTGTAGTTGTTGGTGTTGTAGTTGTGGTTGGTGTAGATGATGTTGTAGTTGTTGGTGTTGTAGTTGTGGTTGGTGATGATGATGTTGTAGTTGTTTGAGTTGTGGTTGGTGTAGATGATGTTGCAGTTGTTGGAGTTGTGGTTGGTGTAGATGATGTTGTAGTTGTTGTAGTTGTGGTTGGTGTAGATGATGTTGTAGTTGTTGTAGTTGTGGTTGGTGTAGATGATGTTGTAGTTGTTGGAGTTGTGGTTGATGTAGATGATGTTGTAGTTGTTGGAGTTGTGGTTGGTGTAGATGATGTTGTAGTTGTTGGTGTTGTAGTTGTGGTTGGTGCTGATGAAGATGATGTTGTAGTTGTGGTTGGTGTAGTTGATGATGTAGTTGTAGTTGATGCTGTAGTTGTGGTAGGTGTAGATGATGTTGTAGTTGATGCTGTAGTTGTGGTAGGTGTAGATGATGATGTAGTTGTAGTTGATGCTGTAGTTGTGGTCGGTGAAGATGATGTTGTAGTTGGTGTTGTAGTTGTGGTCAGTGCTGATAAAGATGATGTTGTAGTTGTTGGTGTTGTAGTTGTGGTTGGTGAAGATGATGTTGTAGTTGTGGTTGGTGTAGATGATGTTGTAGTTGTTGGTGTTGTGGTTGTGGTTGGTGAAGATGATGTTGTAGTTGTTGGTGTTGTAGTTGTGGTCGGTGCTGATGAAGATGATGTTGTAGTTGTTGGTGTTGTAGTTGTGGTTGGTGAAGATGATGTTGTAGTTGTTGGTGTTGTAGTTGTGGTTGGTGATGATGTAGTTGGAGTTGTAGTTGTGATTGGTGCTGATGAAGATGATGTTGTAGTTGTTGGTGTTGTAGTTGTGGTTGGTGAAGATGATGTTGTAGTTGTTGGTGTTGTGGTTGGTGTAGATGATGTTGTAGTTGGTGTTGTAGTTGTGGTTGGTGCTGATGAAGATGATGTTATAGTTGTTGGGGTTGTAGTTGTGGTTGGTGAAGATGATGTTGTAGTTGTTGGTGTTGTGGTTGGTGTAGATGATGTTGTAGTTGGTGTTGTAGTTGTGGTTGGTGCTGATGAAGATGATGTTATAGTTGTTGGGGTTGTAGTTGTGGTTGGTGCTGATGAAGATGATGTTGTAGTTGTGGTTGGTGCTGATGAAGATGATGTTGTAGTTGTTAGTGTTGTAGTTGTAGTTGATGCGGTAGTTGTGGTTGGTGTAGATGATGTTGTAGTTGGTGTTATATTTGTGGTTGGTGCTGATGAAGATGAAGTTGTAGTTGTTGGTGTTGTAGTTGTAGTTGGTGCTGATGAAGATGACATTGTAGTTGTGGGTGTTGTAGTTGATGCTGTAGTTGTGGGTGTTGTAGTTGATGCTGTATTTGTTGGTATTGTAGTTGTAGTTGATGCTGTAGTTGTTGTTGTAGCTGTATCTGGTGAAAATGATGCTGTGGTTGTTGATGTTGTAGTTGTTTCTGTTGAAGACACTGAAAATGTTGCTGAAACTGTGGGAGGTGGTGTTGTGGGAGTTGTAGTAGTAGCAGTGGTCAGTACAGCTGAAGGGGTGTTGTTTTGATTTGTGCTATATCCGATAGTACTTTGAGCTGTGAAAATAAAAGGATATATCAGCATTCAGATCATCTTAAGACTTTACAGGTTGTTTGCATTGTGAAATAATGGTTTTGTTAAGTGATCTGTTGAAATGGATGGAGTAGACCATTGGTTGCCAAACTTGGGGGATGCACAACTGTGATTATTATTATTTTTTAAATTGTCATTAATTTCCTGTGTGTTTTATGACAGTGTTAAGCTTTCCGACATCTTTTAGCCACTCACATACCATTTAAAATTAAATTCAGGTCTCAGCTGAATGTCGAGGATTATCTCAGAGTGGCGTTCTTCAATATTTATAACCACCTCTGAGGATAGTGTGGGCCATGAGTCACTGGCATTGTTATCTTGGGGGTTGAGGGCTGAAAAGTTTGGGAACCACTGAATTTTATAACCACGTGAAGTATTTATTTACTGATTTTTTTAACAAATTAAAGAGATGGATTTAAATCTGTAATAAAAGGATATCCAAATCAATTACAGTGCATCATTCTTATTCTATTTATATTTATTATACTTATAGTGCTTATGACAGTATCAGATTTTCTAATATATTGCGGAAGTTTTTGTCACATTATACAGTATTATAAAAAGGTTACTATAACAGTTATAATAACTGTTAAACTAATTATAATAAAGTATAATAGGCAACACCCATTAGCAAACATTAGTCAGTGCATTAAAATCACCAGAGAAATAACCAGATTTATTACAGTAAATATGATAATGTTAGTTAAAAATACTGATTTTTTAAAATAGTTAACTTCTTTAAAAAGCAAATTATGACTTTTTATTGAGTTATTAGGCATTAACTAAGAAATAAACATCACCTAGGATTAATAAATCATCACCTTGGAATTATAAGGTTCTGTCTGCGTTTTGAATGATTTTGAGATATTGAGCTTCAAATTTTTTGCAGTTGTCATTTAATAAGAATATGTCAATAAATCAATTTTGACAATGTCAGAGAGAACCTTCAAATTCTAAGGTGATGAAATATATATATATATGGGCAACGCAGTGGCGCAGTAGGTAGTGCTGTTGCCTCACAGCAAGAAGGTCGCTGGTTCGAGCCTCGGCTGGGTCAGTTGTCGTTTCTGTGTGGAGTTTGCATGTTCTCACTGCGTTCGCGTGGGTTTCCTCCGGGTGGTCCGGTTTCCCCCACAGTCCAAAGACATGCGGTACAGGTGAATTGGGAAAGGCTATGAAAAGGCTATCCGTAGTGTATGAGTGTGAGTGTGTATGAGTGTGTGTGTATGGATGTTTCCCAGAGATGGGTTGCGGCTGGAAGGGCATCCGCTGCATAACACATGTGCTGGATAAGTTGGCGGTTCATTCCGCTATGGTGACCCCAGATTAATAAAGGGACTAAGCCAAAAAGAAAAATGAATGAATGATATATATATATATATATATATATATATATATATATATATATATATATATATATATATATAATAAATTTGACATTTCCAGAGTTCTTACAACAAATCTTACTGAAATTACTAAATTAAATTTAGTTCTCTTACAAAATGTGCACCAACAAGATAACTTTATAGTAAAATACGTACAATATGGATTTTTGCTCTCAATTAAAGATCTATCTATAAATCTGGTGAGTGTTTTAAGTTATATTAAGTAATGTTTACAAAACAGAGCCCATTTGTAGAGTTTCAAATATCACAATTCGCCCATAAATATATATTTTTGTACATTTCCAGAATTCCTGAAACAAATCACACTGAAATGACTTGTAAATTTAATTCAAAATGTGCACCAAGAATACTTTAAAGTAAAACAGAAACAATATAGATTATTTACTCATTTATCTATTTACTTTATCAATCTATAAATCTTGCAAATGTTTTTTTTCTCCTTAAATTTCAAATGGGCTATGTTTGTTAACATTAGTTAGAGTTTAAAATAACAATACACCCATACAGATCAATTTATAAATCCCAATGCAGATCAATAGATCAGTTTTAAATATCCCAGTGCACCCATAAATAAATATTTTTGACATTTCCAAAATTCTCAAAACAAATCACACTGAAATGACTTGTAAATTTAATTCAATTGTTTTGCAAAATGTGCTCCAACAAGATAACTTAAACGGGAAACAGGTACAATATAGATTTTTACTCTCAATTTAAGATCTATCTATAAATCTTACAAGTGCTGCAAGTGTTTGTTTTTTGCAATATAACAGTTTTTCATAAACTGATGTTTATAAAATAGTATAGTAACAACAACAACACAACATGATGACTAAATAAGAGATTAAATTGAAAAACCAGAACAACAAATGCAATCTGCAGATTTGACAAACAATTTAAAGAATGACTCAAAAAAGGCATTTGCAGATTGTTCAAACTGTACTCGTCTGAATAGTTTATTTATAATTATAAACTTAATTGTTTTATGTTCAATCCACTTAAATTTGTAAAAAACAACACTTTAAATTATTGTCCTTTATAATTTAATTGTTTTCACAAAATTAAGTGGATTAGACATAAAATAATTATCTCTAAAAACTCGTGATGATTAAGCTTATTTCAAATAAGTAGTTTGAACAAGCAAAAATTATTTTTCAGTATATAAATATCCTTAAATAAAAATCGTGCCAGAATTCCTCAACTACACTAAAAAAAATCTTAATTAAAATGATTAATTGGATTTACTACATTTTTTAAGGGTAACTGCTTGCAAACAATTTATTTGGGCTGAATTTAAACAAACTAATTGATTTTAGTAACATTCAACTTTATTTGTTTGTTTAAATTCAGCTCATATAAATTGTTTGCAAGCACTTACCTTTTACAAACTGAGTAAATCCAATAAATAATTCAGTAGATAAGTTTAAATAATAAATAGTTATTCACAGTATTTTGAAGTGCCCATGAAAACATGATCATGCATGTTTATTATGATGATATATTATTGAATATTTTCGGATGTGATCATTACCTGTGGTTGAGCAGGTCATTGTGGCCAGCAGAAAGCCGATGAGAATAACAGCAGGAGGCATCGTGCAGGATCAGTGTGCGTGTGTGTGTGAGATCTCTGACTGTCTGACCTGCGTCTTCTCTGTGTTTTCTTATGTTATACACTGGATTGTTTCCTCATAACTCATCATGTGCTTTTCTAAGCCCCTGCCAGTAAACTGATGTCGGAGACAGATATCTACAAAAAAGAATGAAGGAAACTGGTTTTCTTTTTTTTTTGACAAAGTATTTTGTGTTTTGATCAGATTTTTTAGCTTGGGCTGTGAAACCTGGCACTGTTGATGGTCTATTTGAAATATATGAATGTTGATAGATCTTGTGGTCATTTGGTGAATTCACATTGCCACCTACAGGTTGAGTTTAGTAATTGATCATCAGGGTGAAAAATATCCTAACCTACCAAAAATATCTGTAAATTATACAAATATACGGATACAAAATAAATAATAACACAGTAATACAAAAAAAAAATAATACAAAACTGTATTTTGTGAACCATATTTTTATTTTTCCCTGTTTTTAATCACATTATTGGATCTTAATCTTTCTTCCAGCAACGTTTAACCTTGAAAAGTACAAAAAAGTGACATTTCTGAACATTTTTAATAGTTTACAGTGCTATATTGTCTGGGTTACTGTTGTATATTAGGCTACAAAAACCTTGTTATAAACTGCAGCACATTTTCTGTCATTTTACACACTTATTTCTCTATATATTATTTCTTATACACTACTTAGACAGCCACAGCCATATCACCCTGTAGCCCAAGACCAGTTACTCACTGAAGCTAAGTAGGGCTGAGCCTGGTTAGTACTTGTATGGGAGACTACATGGGAAAACTAGGTTGCTGTTGGAAGTGGTGTTGTGAGGCCAGCAGGGAGCGCTCAGCCTGCGGTCTGTGTGAGTCTTAATGCCCCAGTAAAAGTGAAGGGGACACTATACTGTCAGTGAGCGCCATCTTTCGGATGAGACGTTAAACCGAGGTCCTGACTCACTGTGGTTATCATCCCATGGCACTTCTGGTAAAGAGTAGGGGTGTAACCCCGGTGTCCTGGTCATATTCCCTCTATCAGTGCTTACTCATCATGGCCTCCCAATCATCCCCATCCACTGAATCTCTATCACTGTCTCTCCACCACCAATAACTGGTGTGTGGTGAAGCACTGGTGCTGTTGTCCTGTAGCTGCATCATCCAAGTGGATGCTGCACACTGGTGGTGATGTGAAGAGACCTCCCTCATGATAGTGAAGCGCTTTGGGTAGATGGCCATACACAATAAATGCGCTATATAACAACACACATTACATTACTTCAAACTACTATAATGTCAGTAAAAGTCACTTTGTTAAACTGTAGAGTTAAATTTTCAACATCAGAAGTTGTCAAGCAGAGATCAACATCCCATAATGCAATTCATAACTGTAAATAAACAGACTACACTTGTGAATCACATTACCAGATATTATTTTACAGTGTAGGTTTACATTGTTGTTCCTAAAATGTAAATTTGACTGCGTTGTTTTCTTCTTTTTCTTCTTTGTCAAAATTTGCAGCAATATTTGTGGCATTTCTTATAATTTTGCTGTAAAAAACTCAACAATTTTAGACATCTGAATTTATCTTTTTTGACCAGGGGACTAATGGTACCGTATCTGTAAATTAAACAGGAAAAACACAGAGAGAAACAAAGAGAAACTCATCTTATCCCTAAGTCTACTGCATCATAATTAACACCTTCAAAGCACAGTACATGATCAAAATACATCAAATTATGCTACAATCACTTCAACAATAATCAGAAGAGTCATGCTAAATATATTTATCAAATAGGAAATATTTATTTGTTCATTAAAGGCTTAATAATTGGCCTGCACCACACTGTTATACACAGCACAAAACTACAGAGCAGTTTAATGCCATCTCTCGACATGATTGGGAGTTTGTGCGATTGATAGCAATAAACTATATTTATATGCATTCTAGTAGTCTGTACTATTCTTATATAATATTATGCAAATCTAAGTTAATAACTCTGCAGCTCAGTGGGCGGGATCTTCTGAAACACCTTATTCTATTAGTCAATCTTGATTGAGGTCACAGGTTGGCCACGCCCATTACATTTTCTGTTGGAGGACAGACAGCTAATGTCAATCAAGAGTATGCATCAAAATCACAGACTACACAGAGTTTAATACTAGTAGTCGTTACATTATCAGATGGGAAATGTGGATGGTAAAACACAAGTTATTATACAGTTTCAGTTAACTTACCTTGAAGAAGACCTGTTGCTCGCCATAGCTCGCTCTTGTCACTGAGGGAGTCCAGTCCAATCGTGCGAAAATGTAATGGGCGTGGCAAACCTGTGACCTCAATCAAGATTGACCAATAGAATAAGGTGTTTCAGAAGATCCCGCCCACTGAGCTGCAGAGTTTTTAACTCGCAAAACTTTTCAACTCGCAAGCAAAGATTTTAGATCCGCAAAAAATGAAACAAAACCGAAAGCAAAATGAATGAGCACACAATGGATTAATCTGGTGGTAACTGCATAAAATGGTGATAGTTTATTTTTTGCAGTGTGCATTTTTTTAATAAATGTTTTTTTATTATTTGAAATTTTTAAATGCATTGTACCTCATTTTGGTCAAAAACTTCATATGTTTGTTTGAATAATAAAGACACAAAATTAACCTCAGCACACATGGGTTCAAAACCTTTCAACTCACAAGCAAAACATTTCAACCCGCAAGCAAAATTCTAGATGTGCAAATAATGACAGCAGAACAGAGAGCAAAATGAATGAATGTGCAATGAAAACTGTGGTAACTGCAGAACAGGACAATAGTTTATTTTTTACAATCCAAAATATTTTATTATCATTGACATAAGTTTTTTAATTAAACGTGTTTTTTATTTGAAATCTTTTATGTTTTAATTACTACGTTCTTATTTTTTCATTAAAACTAAATATTTTTGTTTGAATAATAAAGAAACAAATCTAACTCCATACTAGTGAAGCTTTCAGTTTTTACACTTACAAAGTCCGCCATGTAAATATCAAATGCACCATGGTGCGACGCGACTGACTCTTAAAGGGAATGGGAGATGAGACTCTGATTGGTTTAATGCACGTTATGCTGAAAACACACCCAGAACTCATTAAGAGAATAAGCACAACACTGTTAGACCATGCACCAGAGCAAGAGCATATTTCTCTGTCCTTTAAACATCAAATGTGGATTCGGACACACCCTTAATGCTTTTGAGCCATGTGCTTTAGACTTTGCGCTTAGATCATTAAAATAGAGCCCTAAAACTCTAAGCAAGAAAAAAATATATATAAATAAATTTAATTCTTTAAATTTTTTAAATAATTTTCTTAATTTTACACTCTAAAAGAGCCAAGTATGGACCTGTTTTGTTGAAAGGGAACCTTAAAGAATTACTGTTGTATTATTACACACACACTGTAGGTCTATAGAAAATAAAACTACTGTGCTTTTAAGAGTGATAGAAAGTTGGTATGTAGGGAAAACACTGCTAATGATGTACTAAACAAACATAGACATCCAGTTTCACATCATCAGACTCAATTCCTCTGAAATGCATGATAACACTTCCATCTGCGCTCTGACTGTCTGTGGTCAGAGGACTCTAAACATGAGACGAGAGAGAGAGAACAAAGTGCTTTAGTGAGCGGCTATACCTGCTAAATCATCCCCTGCTATGCAAATACTCGCGCACACACAAAGATATACACACGCAACATGCTACTTACTGCCATTGTATACAAAGATTTGCATCCAAAATTTGCAGCAAAGAGCATTATGAAGAACTGAACACCTCATTCAGCACAGTATAGTACAATTATTTAGCTTTATTTTATGAGTAATGCACAAAAATAAGCATACGCTGTAAAAGGCCATGAGTTGAATTTACTTCATCTTTATTTCTATTGCTCTTTTACAATGTAGATTGTGTCTAAGCAGCTCAACATAGAAGTTCTAGTGAACTGAAAATGTGTCTGTCCAGTTTTCAGAGTTAAAGTTCAGTTTAGTTCAGTTTCGTGGGTTTTAATTTTCACCGCTGAAAGTCCAAACACTGAAGAGCAGATCCACCGAAGCGTAGCTCCATACGTCCCAAGCAAGCCAGTGTAATTTAAATTTAATTTCATTTAAAGCCAGTGCAACTTTACAGTGATTTGCTTAAAGTAAAAATATTGCTTCTAAAGTGATTAATTAGTTGACTTTACTAATTTAAGGCAATTTAAATTGATTAAGTAAACGAATTATGAGCACAACTATTTACCTAAAAAATTAAGTCAGCTTAACAGTTCCGAATTACAAAGGATTTACTCACTTAATCGTTTTTTACAGTGTACAGTATAGACAGGACTCAAAAGAGTTTCATATATATATATATATATATATATATATATATATATATATATATATATATATATATATATATATATATATATATATATATATATATATATATATATAGTGCTTGTAAGTGCAATGTTTTTGTTAAACAGTCACCGTAAATAATCAGAAATCTTACACTGTAAAACCCAACAGTCAACCTTATGAAATGAAGTGTAGTTAACTCAAAATTTACAGAAAGTTAATTCTACTCATTTGAAAAGAGTTTTTTTTTCCCCAGAGATGGGTTGCGGCTGGAAGGGCATCCGCTGCGTAAAACGTGCTGGATAAGTTGGCGGTTCATTCCGCTGTGGCGACCCCGGATTAATAAAGGGAATAAGCCGAAAAGAAATTGAATGAATGACGTCTGATGATGTGAGACTGAATTAATGTATGAGAGTTTTGAACTCAGTTTTGAAGGCAATAAGTTAATTAAATACCTCATTACTTCAACTTAAATAGAGTAAGTTGACAATACTCATATCGATTAGTTTTTTTAACTCAAATGGTTTGTAGCAATCGGTTGCCTCAAACGATTTGAGTTGCCTTAACTTATTGGGTTTTTACAGTACTCAGTTGGTTTGAGTTCTCTTCATTTATAGGGTTTCACTGTGCTCATATCGCTTCATTTACTCAAATGGATTAAGTTCACAGTACTCATTTGGATTAGTTTTGAACTCAAATGGTTTGAGTTACCTTAACATATTGGGTTTTACAGTGTGGTAAAATAATTAAAGTCCAGTATATGTGCAGATGTATTCATCTCTGTTCATCTTGGCTGATTTCTGACTCAATCACAGGGTGTTAACGGCTCAATTCTTGTGACCTCAAAGGAGGAGATGTCATTATAATCTCCTCTTAAGTAGTTCTCCACCAAAGTGGCAACCTGAAAAATAAAACAACAGGAAGTGAGATAACAGCAGGTCCAGAAGAGTAAAGCTGCATGTATGTATATTCGACAAAATTCATCTTTAGCTTTGATTTTTCCCTCTAATACAGCCCAAAATTTTGGTATCATTCTTAAAGGGACAGTTGCTCTTAAAGTGCCCCAGCCATGTCACCCTGCAGCCTAAACCAGTTACTCACTGAAGCAAAGCAGGGCTGAGCCTGGTCAGGTATGGGAGACCACATGGGAAAATTAGGTTGCTGTTGGGAGTGGTGTTAGTGAGGCCAGCAGGGGGCGCTCAACCTGTGGTCTGTGTGAGTCCTAACGCCCCAGTAAAGTGAAGGGGGCGCTATACTGTCAATGAGTGCCATCTTTTGGATGAGACGTTAAACCGAGGTGGTCATTAAAAATCCCATGGCTGGTAAAGAGTTGGGTTGTAACCCCGGTGTCCTGGCCAAATTCCTCCATCGGCTCTTACCCATAATAGCCTCCCAATATCCACCTATAGCTGGTGTGTGGTGAGCACACTGGCGCTGTTGTCCTGTGGCTGCCATTGCATCATCCAGGTGGAGACTGCACACTGTGGTGGTGTGGAGAGACCCCCCTCATGATTGTGAAGCTCTTTGGGTGTATGGCCATACACAATAAATGCGCTATATAAATACACATTATGTTACATTACATTAAAGTTCACCCAAACATGTCAATTTACTCACTATTAACTCTCTGTCAAGTGTTTTCAAACCTTTATGAGTTTCTTTCTTCTGTTAAACACTACAGAAGATTTTTTTAGAGAAGAAAGCTGGAAATTTTGTCACAACTGACTTCCATATTAGGAAAAACATGTAAGTCAAGGGTTACAGGTTTCCAACATTTTTCAAAATATCTTCTTTTGTGTTTAGCAGAATTATGAAACTCAAAGTTTGAAATGAATAAATAGTGAGTAAATGATGACAGAATTTAACTACATTTTTAAAATTTACATTTCTTTTATCCCAATGCTTAAGTGGGTAAAGTCATCTCTCAGGAGGCCAAATTCATTCAAATGCTTAAATGTCCATTGGATTACTGCAACCTTCTTGTTCCTATATTTATTTTTTTGTCAATTGTCTTTTCTGTTATGGCACCCAAGCTATGAAACATTTGGGACGCTCGTCTCTATTTATAAATTCAGCTCTTAGCCATCCTCCCTATACTGCTGATTATAATGTGTATTTGTTCCATGCTCACTGTGTTTATTTGCATATATTTTGTATGCAAACATGTATAATGATTGTACTGTGTAATATACATGTAAGTGCCACAGGGCTTTTATTCTGGCCTGTGCATATGCCTGTATGACTAGCTGTTTGATTTGTTCATAATCTATTTTTAGACATGTTTTTATGGCTCAGAATAACAACAAGAACAAATCGGCAGGTTTAAAGTGGCCATGAAATGAGAAATTAAAATTCACTTGATCTTTTGATATATAAGAGCTCACAGTGTAATTAAAACATTCTGTAAGTTTTTGAACTCAAAACATTTTGGTTTTTCTAAAATCAGCTTATGTTGGAGACCGCCTGCCAAATCGACAGGTTCTGGAACTTTCTGCTCTGTGATGTAATAGAGTGGATAAGCTCCGCCTCCACAGAATATCAACTTCTGCTTCACTGCCTGTTTAGCCCGGTTAAGATGCAAAACTGTCAGCCAATCAGAGCAGTGAGCATTTACTTCTGAGTCTACAATAGGCCACACCTATTTAAACAGTGTAAATAGTACCGTGTTCTGATAGAAGTCAAAATAAGCACAGAATAGTTCTAATTTGGTGTTTTTTTTAAATCTGGATAACATACGTGCACATCACAGAAAACTACATAATTAAACAAATTAGGAATTTCACTACCCCTTTACAACTTGGATATATTTAAAGGGCCCATAGTTTACCTATTTTTTATGATTTAATATTAATATTATGGTTCTGAGTGTGCCAGTTTAGGTTCAGTTTAAAACACAATTCAGATTTGTTTATTATAATGTGTTAAAAAGTGTCATGTTGGGGGCGTGTCCACAGTTCACTGATTTAGGGGTGTGTTGCTTCACATGTAAATTAGTTTCGGCTTCCCGCCAACGTAACAAGGGGGCGGGGCCATGAGCTCACCCGCTCTGCGTTTGCTACAGAGTCTGACAGGCAGACTGCGAGAACGAGCTGGAGTGAGAGGTACAGCATTCAGTCGTACATGTACGACTCTGACACAGACCAAGCAGAGAGTACAAAATCATTTGTGTCTTTGTACAGTTTTACAGCCAACTGTGTGCTAGTTTCAAGTGCCGAGCTTGTACACAGAAACTAATAACCACGCACACTGAATTAACTTTGACTGAGGCACCGGATGCGCCGCTCGAAGCCGCGACACGGCACACCAGAAACTCTCTGTAGCGCGGCAGAAACATGAAGTGTCCCGAATCGTCGCGCCACGCATTTTTGAATTCTAAACAGGTTTCTGCAGCGGTCCGCGGCGCCCAGCCGTCGACTTGAGTGTACCCTGATAGAAACCTATGTTTAGAACTCTAAAACGCATGCTAGTTAAGATCACAGGGAGCTTCTGGGATCGCGAGAAATGCAAACGGCTGAAGTATAAGGTAGACTCAATGAGAAGTACACATGTTTGCAAACCTACCTAAAGATACAACCAATAATTCCGATTAGAGCGATAATGTGGAGAATATTGATCTTGTGTTGAGCCCAATGAGCCTTGCATCTAAAAATAGAGCTAGCGTGTTCCTTTAGTGATATCGCTTCGACTCACGCTGAAAATGGCAGACGTGAATCAACAAACTGAGGATATGATGACGCGCCTGTCAATCAATGTTGGTGGGCGGGGGGACCGCTCTCCTACGTAAAGTTGCGGTCGATTTGAAAACCGCTCTAATTGGTCCACCGTTTTTTATGTTGTTAAATTGAAAAAAAAAGCACTGGGTGTGCTTATATCACCCCAATATGACAGTCTATACACCATACATGCACATATGTCTGTCCAAACAGCTTGAAAAGTAGATTTTTTACCATAGGTGCCCTTTAAAATAGGCATTCACCAAAATGAGTGAAAAATTGTGGATGCACCTGGCCAAAACTAAAAAAGTTTTGGAATAATTATTTAGCATTTTATTTATGCATGCTTTGCTTTTCTGGTGATCATTCATTCATTCATTTTCTTTTCGGCTTAGCCCCTTTATTAATCAGGGGTCGCCAGAGCGGAATGAACCGCCAACTTATCCAGCATATGTTTTACCCAGCGGATGCCCTTCCAGCTGCAACCATTCACTGGGAAACACCGATACACTCCCATTCACACACATACACCACAGACAGTTTAGCTCACCTAATTCACCTATACCACATGTCTTTGGACTTGTTGGGGAAACCGGAGTACCCGGAGGAAACCCACACAGGGAGAACATGCAAACTTCATGTTCTTGCTGTGAGGTGATTGTGCTACCCACTGCGTCACCTTGTCGCCTTTCTGGTGTGCATGTGGAGTATTTTAACTATTTTGAAATTAGCACAGGCTAGTCAGCGGTTTGCACCACTTGTCTTGCATTTTGTTCAGGCACACTTATCTTGCATGGCACAAGCCATTGCATTATCAACAGCTGGAGAGAGAGTGAAACTAACGCGCTGAACATTGCCGTGCACTGTGCATATGCTCTGATGTTTTTCTCTTTTGGAAGAAAATTATAAATGCCATATATGGCCGATAATTTTTGGGGTTGGGTATCGTTTGGGGTTATTTTGATACCAGTGCTAAATCGATATTTTTTAAATGGTACCGGTGCCAAAACGGTGCCTGAACCGATACTTTAGAGCCACAAAATTATTTGACAAAAAATCTATATTTTAATTATTATATTTGAATAATATAAATATATATTTATAATAAGTTTAAAATAAACATCAATTCATATTTTATATTTTTGAATAACATAATATATTTCTTTTGATTATGTGTTTGTTAGCATGAATGCAAGATTTGCATTATGCTATTAACATTACATTAGCTTACTACTAACCTGTGGAAAGGCTGTCATCAAAATCAGGGAGCACCTTTTTTCTGGGTTTGGGGCTTGTGTCTACTTTTACATGGACATCAGTGATCTAATGATTTGCCTTATTCTGAATAAGACAATATTATGATTCAGGTGTTTATATGAGCTGCTTTTTGAATGTTACATTCATGATTCCCAGTTACATGTTATAGCACATAGATCCATTAACGTCATTGTGTCAACAGCCTATAAATGTTTCCTCTGCAGTTTGTGTCTGTGGTCCTTTAAGATAATCAAAAATCACTGTTTATGTGGTAGACCCTTAATCAGAGTATTGTCTTAATCGTATTAAAATCAGAGTATTGGTGTCCATGTAAAGGTACTCACTGAAAGTGCCAGATGATGTCACGAGCTGTCAAAGACAATCCTTTAAGTTGACTCCATGAGTCCTCAAATTTCATAAGTTTGACGTGTTTCCCCCTTACACGCAACTTTTGTAAAGCATCTGCTCCATGTTGGTGTGTTAGAATCCTTGCTTGTAAAATATAGCCATACTTTAGAATGCTTAATTTAAGCAAATTAGATGAACGCGACCAAGCGTGTTGATGAAGGGAGTCACTCACCGCATGCACCGTACTGCGCTTTGCCTTCTATAAGCAACAAGTACAAACGCCTGACATCGCTGACATCCGAATCCCTCAAAGCTGTTTCGACTTAAATATTTAGAGATGGTGTGACACAACGCGTACTTATGTGTGCCTTTGATGCACCCCTTGATGATTCTTATGTTTTTGACGCAGCACCAGTGGCACCGGAATTAGACACCAGAATTCATATGCGGATCGGTCCGGTGCATACCGGTTACAAAGGTTTCGGTACTCAACCCTAATCCCTAATTTAAAAAGCTTGATGTATTTCTGTAATCAAGCAGTTCAGAACCTAAATTTAGAGCCTAAAATGAATGCACATGTAGTGTGTAGTCAAGGCTGGAACAAGCTGAACTGATGCTCTAGGCACTGACGAAAGTGTCTCGGACGAAAAGAAGGGGGGGGTGACACGGACGCCACTCTTACCGCCTAGGTTGCCTCTTTTGACGTGCCGGACTATACGAACTATACTATACGAACTTAAACAGTGAAAGAGACAATCCTCCCACCTGACGCAGTGCAGCCTGACGCTCTTCTTCAGTGGATGAATCTTCAGCCAAAACCTCCACCTCCAGATTAGTCAGTATTGTAAGAACATCTGTACAATGCAGAGTGAATGTTAACAGTGCTGGTAAAACCTGACCTACATTAACACACACAATTTACAGATGTATGTGAATTACCTTTGGGAAAGCCTGTGGTAGAGTCGAATGGAGGTGGCGCTGTGGAGTTGATTTTAGCTGGTGTTGTAGAATTGAATGAAGCTGGCGCTGTGGAGTTGATATTAGCTAGTGCTGTAGAGTTAAAAAGAGGTGGTGCTGTAGAATTAAATGAAGGTGGTGCAGCAGAGTTAATTTGAGGTGGTGCTGTAGAATTAAATGAAGGTGGTGCTGTTGAGTTGATTTTAGGTGGTGCTGTAGAGTTGAATGAAGGTGGTGCTGTAGAGTTGAATGAAGGTGGTGCTGTTGAGTTGATTTTAGGTGGTGCTGTAGAGTTGAATGAAGGTGGTGCTGTTAAGTTGATTTGAGGTGGTGCTGTTGAGTTGATTTTAGGTGGTGCTGTAGAGTTGAATGAAGGTGGTGCTGTAGAATTGAATGAAGGAGGTGCAGCTGAGTTGATTTGAGGTGGTGCTGTAGCATTAAACAAAGTTGGTGCTGTAGAGTTGAATGATGGTTGTTTAGTGGATGTTGTGGTGGTTGCACTTGTCATTGCATTGCCCAAATTGACGGTTGCACTTGCTGTAGTAGGAGTTGTGTTTGCCATCCCATTAGTCACATTTCCTGACATGTTAAGTGCAGCGGGTGATGTAGTAGGATTACTTGTAAACTGAGCTGTGAAATACAAAAGCCATCAGTAATCAGAGAATCTAAAGCATTTACAATTTGACGGATCTCTTCAAAATCTAATTCAGTGCGATCACAGGTGTGTCTAAATCTATACAGAAACTTTATTACAATCTGACATAGTTAAAGGGACAGTTCACTCCCAAAAAAGTCCATTTTCTCACCATTTACTAACACACAAGTGGTTCAACATGTTTATGATTATCTTTTTCTGTTGAACACAACAGAAAGTACTGTATATTGAACAATGTTGTAAAAAACAGACATTGACTACACTGAAAATGGAAACCAATAGTTGTTTATTACAGCATTTTCAGCATATTTTCATGACTGAAATGAACTAATCAGGGGTGCGTTTCCGAAAACCATCGTTAGCCAAGTAAGGTCGCAAGTTCAGTCGTTACAAGCATAGTTCGTTGATTTGTCGTTTCATAAATCCGTCGTTCCAACGAACATCCGCAAACTGTGTCGCAAACTTGTATGCTTGCAGCTACACCTCTAGATCTGTAGTTAGAAACATAGTTCCTGCCTGTGTTCTATTCTCAGTTATCCCCCCTATGCCCTATTCATTTAGAACATTCTGACATTTAAACTTGGAATGATTTAAAAATAAAAAAGCATTAAAGTCATCACTCTTAGGTGTAATTTGCTTTCAGTGTATTTTTACAGTTCAGTTTTAGCGATCTTCATGTTTACAGTTGTGCTCCCTTCGCAGTGCACTTTGAAAACATTGATGTAATTGTTTTTTTTTTTTTTTTTAAGATTTATTTTTGGCCTTTTTGCCTTTATTAAGCAGATAGGACAGTTTTACAGACAGGAAGCAAAGTGGGAGAGACAGAGGGAGTAAGGTCAGGAAATGTCCTCGAGCCGGGATTCGAACTCGGGACGCCCTGAAGTGCTACTGCACCATATGTTAGCGCGCTAACCACTAGGCTATTGCACTGACCATTGTTGTCATTTTGAATATAGCCGTGGCTCATGACAAAGCTATAGGTGACATATTATTTAAAAGCGGATTTACTTTTCATCTCCAAAGCTTGTGAAAACAAACAAACAAAAAACTTGGCATACGTTAATGCTTTTAATTTATAGTAGGTTATTTAGTAAGTATCTGTACTGTAGATGACATGGGCCTGCTGATTAGAAGATTTCCGCAGTGGTTTGCATGTGTCTGTAAAAGTAGACTTTTCAAAAAATAAATAAACAATATCCTATGTAATAATAATAATTATCATCATTAATTTTATTAATATTATTATTAAAGTATGATTTATTTCATTTCCTAATAAATAATAAATATTAAATTTCATTTTTTAAATAAATCGCCTCATTTTTTAATTTATATAATTTATAAATGAGATTAGAATACGTGTTAGCTTTTGTAAGTGATTTTCCCTCGGTTTCACAAACAAGGTTTAAGGCTAGTCAAGATTAAATTGCATGTTTACACTGTCTCAACTCAAAATAACTTGCGCTGAGATGTCTTAAAATACGTCAGTGTCCTTTTTTATCTCCAGGTGCACACCAGTAATATATTTTTCTAAGGCCATTTTTATAAATGTGGCTTAAATAGCCTAATTTAATTTAGGCCTAGTCCTGGCTTAATCTAAACCCTTTGTGAAACTGGGCGTTTATGTTTTAGAATAGAATATGTAATGTTCTTAATATTTGTAGAGGAAACACAGGCCCTGTATCTGCCATTTATTTTAGTTCATATGGAGAACGAGTGCATGTTTTTACCAAAACTAATGTTTTTTTTTATACGTGTGCATGTAAAACTATATAATTTGCACAAAGAAATGATAGGGTTTTTCTCTAAAGAAGTAGTTCCTTCACCCCGTTTAGAGCATCATTATAAGTGTTTTACGTTATAACTAACGTGGTTCAAGCGATGGATCTGCGACAGAGAAACTATGGGTTTTGGGAAACACTCGTCACTACATCGTTCTTTTCCCAACCGATGCATCATACTATTTCAGTTCAGCCGCGAGTTATAGCGTTGTTTGGGAAATGCACCCCAGAACTCTGCCGACACAGTTTCAATCTACTAGAACTTCTATGTTAAGCTGCTTTGACGTAATCTACATTGTAAAAGTGCAATAGAAATAAAGATGAATTGAACTGAATTAATATTCAGCAGAAGAAGGAAACTCGAACAGGTTTAAAACAAATGCAGTATGAGGAAACGATGACAGAATTTTCATTTTTGAAAGAACTATCTCTTCAACAGTGCATCTGTTAATATAATTAAGCTTTAATATAATATTAGTATATATATTAATATTACCTGTGGTTGAGCAGCTCATTGTGGCCAGCAGACAGCCGATAAGAATTACAGCAGGAGCCATCATACAGGATCAGTGTGCGTGTGTCAGATCTCCGCCAGAAATTTTCTGATCTGCATCTTCTCCTTTCTGTGCTGTGGATTGTTTCAAGAGAACAGCCCTCTGACTTCACACACAGATGTCTGATATAGATAATTCAGAAACATATATTTTTAGCTAGTGTGCATGACTGATCAAACACCGATTATCCTGAAATACTGGTTTCCTTTATGATGCTGCTAAAATATCTGAATGTGTGATAAAGATTTCCAGGTTGTGACCGTGTGCATGACTTTACATTACACTCAGAGAGTCCTACACACAAGCAGGAGACTTAAATTCTACTGTGAAATAAAAAAATAGCTAAATAATCTTGGTAAATGTATGCTTATTTCCGTTTTAGTTGAGATTAAATATAAAATACTTTGATTAGATTGGATCAAGATGAACTCATGTCATGCCAAACCCATGCAACTTCCCTCCAAAACAAAACGTGAGATTAAAAATGTCCTAATTATGACGCTTTTCTCCATTTTGAGGCTCATTTTGTGGAAAAGTTCCATGAAATAAGCTTCAAAATGAGGAAAATAATCATAATTACAAAATTTAATTCTAATTTTAATTTCTAATTACAACTTGACGATACTATATACAATTTACAGTGGTGTGAATAAGTGTTTGCCCCCTTACTCATTTATTTTGTTTATTGCATGTTTGTCATTTTCGATAACTTGCAATAAGTCCTTTACATCGCTGTGGATAAATTTGGGCCCACTCACCATTGTAGAAATGTTGTAATTGAGTCACATTGGAAGGTTTTCTAGCATGAACCACATTTTTAAGGTCATGCCACAGCATCTCAATTGGATTCAGGTCAGGACTTTGACTAGGCCACTCCAAAGTCTTCATTTTGTTTTTCTTCAGCCATTTAGAAATGGATTTGTTGGTGTGTCTTTCTCCATAACACAAGTTCGCTTCAGCCTGAGATGACCAAGATATTCTCCTTCAGGATATTTTAGTACATTTATTCATGATTACGTTTATTATGTCTTTCAGATCCTGACGCAACAAAACGGTCCCTAGATCATCACACCGACACCACCACATTTCACTTTTGGTATGATGTTTTTTTTTTGAAAAGGGTCATTACTTTTAATTAATTTATTATTGCTTTTCTTTCTTTATAACAACAACAAACAAAAAAAAAAGTATTATGTAACACAAACTTACAGCATAAATGGTTTTGGAAATTAGCTAGGACAATATTCATTCATTCATTCTCCTTCGGCTTAATCCCTTTACTCATCAGGGGTCACCACAGCGGAATGAACCGCCAACTTATCCAGCATATGTTTTACACAGCGGATGCCACTGAGCGACCGTGCTGCCCCGAAAGAAAAATAAAGACAAATAAAAAAGATATAGCTGCTGTACACATACACAAGACAAATACACACATACATATAAAAACTATACATTAAACAAAAATATTGCTGTGATTTCGTGTGATACAGACAACTACAGCTATGATAACTTTATCACAGGAATAATTTGCACTCTAAAATATATTTTACTCATTTGTGTTGTAATCATGTTTCTCTGTACGGTATTTTATCTTTTCAAAAATGCAGTCAAGTGGGAAATTACTTGGTCATGCAACAGGTTTAGTAAAGCGTCAGAACGAAGTTTGATAAGATTTGTCTTCAAAGAGAGAAAAATGTAGAGCATGTGTGAAATGTTTGAACGCTGAATCTTCTTTTACATGCTCCACAAAAATTAAAATCATTTCAGTGGCCATGTTTTTCATTTAAGTACTTAGTAAAAAGTATATAAAAGTGGACCATTTACCATATACAGTTGAAGTCAGAATTATTCGCCCCCCTTTTATTTATTTATTTTTTTTTATATTTCCCAAATGATGTTTAACAGAGCAAGGAAATTTTCACAGTATGTCTGATAATATTTTTTCTTCTGGAGAAAGTCTTATTTGTTTTATTTCAGCTAGAATAAAAACAGTTTTTAATTTTTTAAACACCATTTTATGGTCAATATTATTAGCCCCTTTAAGCTTTATTTTTTCGATAGTCTACAGAACAAACCATCATTGTACAATAACTTGCCTAATTCCCCTAACCTGCCTAGTTAACCTAATTAACCTAATTAACCTAGTTAAGCCTTTAAATGTCACTTTAAGCTGTATAGAAGTGTCTTGAAGAATATCTAGTCAAATATTATTTACTGTCATCATGACAAAGATAAAATAAATCAGTTATTAGAAATGAGTTATTAAAACTATTATGATTAGAAATGTGTTTTGAAAATCTGCTCTCCGTTAAACAGAAATTGGGGAAAAAATAAACAGGGGGGCTAATAATTCAGGGGGGCTAATAATTCTGACTTCAACTGTACTTATGTTGTACAAGTATATATTTTACAATAGTAAAAAATATGTTGTTTCAGTCAAAATTATAAATGTTCTTATGCCAAATGTCATTTGAATATTAAATAAATATCATGTTCCATGAAGATAATTTGTAAAGTTAAACCTGTAAATATATCAAAGCTTGTTTTTTAGTAATGTGCATGACTAAGAGCTTCATTTAGACAACTTTAAAGACTTTTTTCCTCTGTATTTTGAGATACAGCTATTTGAAAATCTGTAAAAGTCAAATATTTTTCTATACTAGTAAAGCATGCAGTATAATATATCAATATACGTTTTTCATTTATTTACCAAATAACAGACCAAGGAAATTTTGACGGTATTTCCTATCTTTTTTTTTGTGGCGAAAATCATATTACTTTTTAGCAGTAATAAAATTATTATTTTTTTATTAATTAAAAAAAATTATATTAATATTATTAGATTTATATTACTATTATTATTTATTTTGTTATTAGCCCCCTTATGAAATTAATTTTTCAAATGTTTCATTTTTTGTTTATATATATTTTCGAACAAACAGATTCAATTCAATTCACATAAAAGATCAAAGTAATTGAAACAGTGTCAGTTCAGTTTTCAGAGTTTAAGTTCAGTTCAGTTCAGTTCAGTGTGGTTTAATAATCACTACTGAGAGTCCAAACACTGAAGACCAAATACAACGATGCGCAGCTCTACAGATCCCAAACCATGCAAGCCATTGGTGACAGTGACGAGGTAAAAACTTCACTAATGGCGGAAGTGAAGAAAAAAAAACCTTGAGGGAACCAGGCTCAGATGGGGACAACTATTTCTCCACTGGCCAAATGTCTTGTGCAGAGCTGCAGTCTCAGTGGCGGAGGCTGGAAGCTGGACCTCAGCAAAGACTCGTCTGTCCCTGGAGCGTCACAGGAATCAGTCTCATGCTCTCCACTCCTCCATGACCACCACAGTAGCTGCTCAGGATACGGCCTGGTCCAGGATTATGGAAACTTTGGGATCATCTCTTCGCTGGTTTAGGATGGAATCAGTGGCGCTGCAAAGTCTGAGGGCCTCGGAAAGAGTATCCCCAGGTGGAAATGGAGAGAATAATTAGCATAGCTGCTGTTCATAGTGAGTATAAACGAGATGCTAAAATCTGTGTGGAGCACATTCATGCATCATACCGCTAAGTGATGCAATGAGTGTATGCTTTACTAAACAGATAAGTCTTTAATCTAGTTTTGAACTGTGAGAGTGTGTCTGAGCCTCGGACGTATAACCACTGTTCTACAATAACTTGCCTAATAACACTAGCTTGCCTAGCTAACCAAATTACCCAACACTGCAAAAATGCTGTATTAATGGCAATTTTGTTTGTCAGCAATACTGTAAAATGTACAAGTGCACTGTGAATGAACAATTACTGCTGTGAAACTACAGCACAGTTGTAATTGTTAATTCACAGTGCACTTCTTCATTTTACAGTATTGCTGGCAACCAAAATGGCCATTAATACTGTACATTTCACTGCAATTTTTTCCAGTGTAGTTAAAGGGTACCTATTTTACCTCTTTTTTAAGATGCAAATCTTTTGTGTCTCCAGAATGTGTCTGTAAAGTTTCAGCTCAAAACACCCATCAGATTATTTATTAGAGCTATATAATATTGGATTTTTCTGCTGTGAACATACTGTAGCTGTTTTTGTTGCCTGTGCCTTTAATGCTGGTTCTCCCCGCTCACCAATCCCAGGTGCCTGTCAGCGTGTGCCTCAACCTTCACCTCGGCTGCGTCAGATAAACAGCACAGTGACAGACATGAAGGAAGCAGATCTCGTGTAACGTTTGTGAGAAATACTACAGTAAGAACTGTCCCAATGATTATTTGATGTTTTTGTTGTGGAGTTGCAACGATGAGTCACGCACAATGTTGTTACAAAGTATACGTGCGCGCACACACACACACACACACACACAGCGTGTGCATTTATCTTTGCACTGTTTTTGCATGGCAAATATGACAGGATACATGTTAAAATCCTCTGCTGTATGGGTATCCATTATGTTAATGTGCAAAATAAACCTGATTTAACGTCCACAAACTGGGATTGAAACTTCTTCTTTGTTACATGTCCTTGTATTTATTATTTATTTACTTGTTACTTTGTCGCCCTCTAGTGTTTTGTTGCTGTTTGTGTTTTGGTTAAGTTGATTACTCCGCACCTGTAGACCATTGACCGCCGGCGATTTAAGAGCTCGCGCAGCAGTACTTCAGGAACGGGGATTTGAGCGGCCGTCCAGACGTGGAGTTGTGCTCCTTTTGTGTTCAGCCTTCGTTTATTGTGTTTTCTCCCCACACTTTGTTTATATTTGGTTACTCGGTTAATAAAAACCCTAGACCGATCCGTTTGTATGTTTCCCTCATTTAATGTTGTGACCGTGGTCGTAACATTCTTTTATAATTGTACTGACACACGGCTGAGGTGATAAAGACGGTAAAATCGATGTAATTCATCACACACATGCACTGTTTTAAACACGTTTTATACTTGTAAAACTCATTCTTGATCACATGTGATGATGATTGATGATCACAGAGAGCTGAACGGATCTTTTAATCCCAGTTTCTTTGCGCACGTCCTGTCTTGTGGATCTGATTATACGCGTTACTATGAAAACATGATAATAGACGGCTGTCAATTAATTCAGGGATGGGGAAACCACACTCCTACGTCACGTTGCGGTGGGCCTCAAAATGGGAGGGATTTGGATCCTATTTTTAACATCAGGAAAATAAAAATAAGAGGCTTATTGTCTTTAGATCACTTCAATACGACAGTGGACACACTATACCTGCACACAGTTCTGTCCAAACAGCTTACTAAATGTGATTTTCATCATAGGTGTGCTTTAAGCCTTTAAATGTCACTTTAAGCTGAATACTAGCATCTTGAAGAATATCTAGTAAAATATTATGTGCTGTCATCATGGTAAAGATAAAATAAATCAGTTATTAGAGATGAGTTATTAAAATTTGTGTTGAAAAATCTTCACTCCTCTAAACAACACTTTCAAAATAGTTTTAGAAGAATTAAAATGTCACAGTAGAACTAATTATTTTTGCCTTTTTTATGTAACTAATCAGGAAAAAGAAACCAAAACTTTAGGGCTCTATTTTAATGATCTAAGAAAAAGCATTAAGGATATGTTCGAATCCAGTTTTGTTTTTTTCGAATCCAATTTTTTTTTTTTTTTTTTTTTTTTTTTCTTCTTACTCAAAGGTTTTGTCTTGTTTATATAAATTATTTGGTAACATGGTAACACTTTATATTGATGGTCCATTTGAGTATTAGTAGACTGTCTGCTTAATATCTGCTGATTTGCTCCTCCAACAGACATTTAACTGACTATAAGAAACTTTGCAAGTACATGTCAACTTACACTAACCCTAAACTAACACTCTACTTATAATCTAATGAGAATTAGTTGACATGTAGATGCAATGTAACTAAAATTCAACAAACAGATCATCAAAATAAAGTGACCAATTATTTTTCTTGTTTTACAGAAAAAAAAATGCTTAATTTTAACATATTCTTTCTGAAAACAAGACAATTTAGCTTGTCTAGAAAATGCTTCTTGATTTAAATTTTTTTTTAGATATTTGGACCAGAAACAAGACAAAATCTTTTAATAAGAAAGCATGTTTTTGCAGTGCACTGTACTTAAATTACATTTCCAGGGTATAAAGCAAGGGATTATTTTTAATTTTTAGGTCATTTAATTACAATTACTTATGATGTACTTGTGTTTAATACATTAACAGGTCTCTATAATTCAATTAGATAAATATGCTCTGCGCCCTGGTGCATGGTCTAACAGGGTTGTGCTTATTCTCTTATTGATTTCTGGGTGTGTTCAGCATAACATACATTAAACCAATCAGAGTCTCATCTCCCATTCCCTTTAAGAGTCAGTTGCGTTTTGGTAAAACTGAACGCTTCACTAGAGAGAAAACAGAGCATCTACAGCGCGAGGATAAAGATCGAGCCTCCTCCATTCAGCCTCTTTACTTTACTCCTTTACCTTGTTGGAGTAAGTAAACGGCGGAAAGTCACTCCACTGAAGACATCCATTAGCCGACATATTTGTTTCAAAACTATTTCTAAATTCAGTTCTAATTTCCAGCAAAGGAATAAATGAACAATAATAATGAAGTGTGGTCAAAACACTGAGTTATATCCAAACACACGTCCTGTTTCTATGCCCCATATGGTGATGCAGATGTCTCCAAAACCTGACAGGTGGACAAATCTACACTTTTAAAATCTAAACCAAATCCAAACGCTTTCATTAAAACAAATATAAATATGCAGATAATAAATAATACTGCTAATAATAATAATAACAATAAACAAATGCAAATTGTCATGAATAAACTGAAAAAAGCCCCCAAGATGAGGCATGGAGCCAGTGGTTTTTATATTTATGTAGAAAATATTAATTTATGTATCATTTTAACCCTTTAATTGTTTCATCTGTAAAGATATTTGTGTATTGCTGTACATCCTGTGTGTATTAAGCAATGTGTAAGCGTTTAGACCTGCATAGGCGCACAACTAGTGCTCTCCGTGCTGGACTTTAGAGCAGCTTTCAGTTGGTCAACGGTGCGGTCTATTTCAGTTCCTCAAAATAACAACACGCTAAAAATGCGCCTCCTTTATAGATCAGCACACCCATGAGTTCACAAAGTGGCGCAAATAGATTTGCTATTTAAACAACGTGATGCAAAACGTGAAAATTAGGGTTGTGCTGGTCTGAAAATAGCAACAAATCACGCCAAACACGTCTTGTGCCTTCAGTTTTTGTGCTCCAAATGCTTTTCTCTGTTTACCTTGACCTTGAGGCAAGCTGAGCAACATTAGTTCCTGCTCCATTTACATGTGTGGATCATGTGGTTATTCATTTTGTTTACACCGCCATCAGCAGGTAGAGCTCATGAACTGACCACCAGAGTTTGGACACGTTCACAGACAGACAGTCTGTCGTGATCTTCTGTCTCATGTCAACACACTGTATACCTCTGAAAGGCTCGATTACACTTCTCTTTTCTGCAGCGCTGCGTCTGAACATCACTGGAAAAGTGAGAGAGAGAGAGAACAAAGTGCTTTAGTGAACTCAGAGGCGGTCTAAAGGCTTTTTCTCTGTTATTAATCAGCTAGCAGCTAAATCATCCACCTGCTATGCAAATACAGTACTCAAACACACACACACGCGCTCATATACAAAGTTCTAGGAGATTTGCATCCAAACCTCAGAGCACAGAGCTTCCTGATGAACTGAACACCTCGTGAATCATGGTAAAGTACAGCTATTTATACTTATTGCATGAGTTGCATGTTGATTTAGTCTATTTGACCTGCTGTTAGAGATTTGAGTTGGTTTCTGATGCTAATGAACGCTCTTTTATATGTAAACAACTTAATCTGCATCATCTTTTGTTGAAAGTTTTGGTGATTTCTGCTTTGAAACCTGCGCACTGTTTCAGCTCCTCATTCGCACAGGATTAAATGTGTCATTGTTCTCTGTCTGATGAAATTCAACCACTGATCTGATCAAAAACGGAAAGTAGAAACGTTCAGCTTCCTCTTATCTGGCCATCACTGCGAGAAGGACACTATTATGCTGTTAATATGTGCTCGTTTTTGTTTTGTTTTCTATTTAACATTGATTTTTTTATGCTCTCACATTCAATAATAACATTACTGAAGATGTGTGCACATACTTTAAGTACAATAATTGCTGTTATATATATATAATTAATGTGAAAAATATCCATAAATTAGCAGTTTTCTGTATGTTTGCGATATGTGTTTTTATTTTTCCTTGTTTATTTCTGCTTTTGAATTGCATTATGGGATCTTGATCTTTCTTACAACTTTAACCTTGAAAAGTTTGAAAAAGTGACTTTTATGAACATTTTTAATAGTTTAAAGTGAGATATTGTCTGAGTTTGTGTTGTATATTACACTACAAACACCTTGTAATAAACCACCAGCACATTTTCTGTTATTGTACATACTTATTTCTCTATTTATTATTATGTTTTATACATTATATTATTTCAAACTACTAAAATGTCAATAAAAGTCACTTTGTTAAACTGTAGAGTTGAATTTTCAACATCTCATAATGCAATTTATAACCACAAATAAGCAGACAACATAAAATATGGAGACTGTTAATTAATAATTTTTTTTAGACTGCAGTTATGTGACGTGGAGAAGTTATTAAAGTTATGTGGCATAGAGAAGTAAATGACTGTGACACATTTGTATATCTAAACAGTGTTAGTGTAATGAGTTACAAAGTAAATAGTAGTCACACTGCAATATATATATATATATATATATATATATATATATATATATATATATATATATATATATATATATATATATATATATATAAATTACAGTGTATATGAACAAGACAAAAACTCTTAAGTAAGAATATATACATACATACATATATATATATATATATATACATATATTTTTTTTTTCTTACTCAAAGGTTTTGTCTTGTTTATATAAATTATTTAGTAATATGGTAACACTTGATTTTGATGATCCATTTGAGTAGTAGTAGCCTGTCTGCTTAATATCTGCTGATTTGCTCCTCCAACAGACATTCAACTGACTATAAGAAACTTTGCAAAGACATGTCAACTTACACTAACCCTAAACTAACAGTCTACTTATAAGCTAATGAGAATTAGTTGACATGTAGATGCAATGTAACTAAAATTCAACAAACAGATCATCAAAATAACATGTCACCAATTATTTTTCTTGTTTTACAGAAAAAAAAATGCTTAATTTTAACATATTCTTTCTGAAAACAAGACAATTTAGCTTGTCTAGAAAATGCTTCTTGATTTAAATTTTTTTTTAGATATTTGGACCAGAAACAAGACAAAATCTTTTAATAAGAAAGCATGTTTTTGCAGTGCACTGTACTTAAATTACATTTCCAGGGTATAAAGCAAGGGATTATTTTTCATTTTTAGATTATTTAATTACAATTACTTATGATGTACTTGTGTTTAATACATTAACAGGTCTCTATAATTCAATTAGTGAATAGAGAAAATAAAGAAAATAGTGTAATACATATATATTCTGTTTTTCAAAGGATTTTCATAACAATTGCACATTGAGTGAGAAATTGATGGCAATTATTGTATGAAGTAATTTGATAAATATATAGTGTTTGAGTTTAAGTGTTACTTTTTTATTTTTAATCAAATCTAAAAGGACATGTTTGACCCAAATGTAAAGAATTAAAGTTGATTCATTTCTATTATGTGTTGAGATTTATATGGCTTTTTAAAGGGTCATGAAACCCTGTGGATCATTGAAACATTACGACCCATGGCATGCGCAGATGCGGTCTCACCCAGTCATTGGGTCTCACAGCTTGGCAGGTCTGCCTGGCCTTCAGAAAGCACGTGAAAAAAAAACCTCAGCTATGAATATTAATGAGAAACCGGCGCGTCATCACTCCACTAGCAGATTCGCGATACGTCACCAGTTTTGATCCCGCACCTATAATGATTTTAAACCCGGAAGCAGAAATTAGCTGACAAAAGCTCAAAATGATCCAGTTTTCCCCACAGTTAAAGCTGACAGCTGCTAACATCATCTTAACTGATGCTCAACACACACAAATATGTTAACATCTCAAAACAAGTACTCCAGGGTGTCTTGAACCTTTAATTAGTACAAGGTCAGGTAATTAGATTTTTTTCTTTATGAGTAATTAAATTACTTTTAAATTTTAAATTGTCCAATGCATCCAAATAATATATATATATATATATATATATATATATACATACATACATATATATATATATAAATATATATACATGTATGTATGTATGTATGTGTGTGTGTGTGTGTGTGTGTGTGTGTGTGTGTGTATCATATATATATATATATATATATATATATATATATATATATATATATATATATATATATATATATATATATATATTTATAATGTATAAATTATATACACACACATACATAAAACCAACAAAACAGTTTTGTTATATAGATTTTTAAATTTATATATAATCTCTATCATATACATACACTGCTTGACAAAAGTAAAATGTTCTAACAGCTTTCCCAGTTGTAAGAGAAACAAATAATACCTTGACTTCTAGTTGATCATTTGTAAAAGTGTCAGAAGGTGGATTTTTCCCATGATAATCATCTGATGAACTGCAACCCAATCATCACAAATACTGCAGAAGACCTGGAACACTGGAAGAACTGGAACACACATAGATTCTCACAGAAATCAGTCAAGTTTGGTGAAGGAAAGATCATGGTTTGGGGTCACATTCAGTATGGGGGCGTGCGAGAGATCTGCAGAGTGGATGATCAACATCAACAGCCTGAGGTATCAAGACATTTGTGCTGCCCATTACATTACAAACCACAGGAGAGGGCAAATACTCCAGCAGGATAGCGCTCCTTCTCATACTTCAGCCTCCACATCAAAGCTCCTGAAAGCAAAGAACGTCAAGGTGCTCCAGGATTGGCCAGCCCAGTCACCAGACATGAACATTATTGAGCATGTCTGGGGTAAGATGGAGGAGGAGGCATTGAAGATGAATTCAAAGAATCTTTCTTCACCATTCCAGATGACTTTATTAATCAGTGATTTGAGTCATTGCAGAGATGTATGGATGCAGTCCTCCAAGCTCATGATGGAGTCAGACACAATATTCATTCTGTTTTCACTGCAGCATGAGCACATATTCTATACTGGACATTATTGAAGGTTCAGTGACCAGACTTTAGTCTAAGCAAAGTCAGACCTTACTGTCCTAATGAAATCATTCAAAATCAGGGCATGATCATATTTTATTATGGGTAAAATAAGCGTAATCTAGAGGCCTTTGCCTTTCATATAAGCCACTTCTGATACCACATGATCAGCTAGAAGTCAAGTTATTATTGGTTCCTAAAACTTGGATAGGCGACAAGACTTTTGTCAGGTAGTGTATATATTTTATATCTAAATATAAGTAAATGTTTTCTCAGATATATGCATGCATGTGTGTGTAAATATGTGTGTGTATAATATATAGTTTATATTTTATACAGTTCAAATATTGCTAAAACAATATAATATTAACACATTTTAATGATGTAATTAGTAATAAATAACTGTTTAAGGTAACTTATCCAACCCTATATCTAACAATGATAAGAGGCTGAGTAATAATGCGCTTCACAAACTGAACATTCCCTTTATTATACTTAATATATTATTAAACACAGACTAATATGTTCCTTCCCTCTGTGCTATTTCTGAACTCTTCATATTTACATAATCTTTTACTACATCCAGGAAGTAACAAACCAAACCTGCACAGCTCAATATACATTGTTCTTGTTAGAGTTTGATCTTGATTTGGGAAGGAAAAGTGATGTGAATTCATAAAAATCAATGTTCTGGAGCAAACACAACTCAGAATCTTGTACTTTTATTCATCTTTAGAGTTTCTTCGGGAAGACCTCCCGAAGACCTCCAGCTCCTCCCAAGAGAACAGGTACATTCATCACAAGCTTTATACTTCTATACAAACATTATTGGAGGCAATTTATTTTACAGTCCTGTTTTGTGTGTATACACAGTTGAAGTCAGAATTTTTAGGCCTCCTGTATATTTTTCCCCAGTTTCTGTTTAACGGAGAGCAGATTTCTTCAACACATTTCTAATCATAATAGTTTTAATAACTCATTTCTAATAACTGATTTATTTTATCTTTGCCATGATGTCAGTAAATAATATTAGACTAGATATTCTTTAAGACACTTCTATACAGCTTAAAGTGACATTTAAAGGCTTAACTAGGGTAATTAGGGTAAAGTTAGGGTAATTAGGCAAGTCAATGTATAACAGTGGTTTGTTCTGTAGACAATACAAAACAAATATTGCTTGAAGGGGCTAATAATTTTGACCTTAAAATGGGTTTTAAAAAATTAAAAACTGCTTTTATTCTAGCCGAAATAAAACAAATAAGACTTTCTCCAGAAGAAAAAATATTATAGGAATTACTGTAAAAAAATCCTGAATCTGTTAAACATCATTTGGCAAATATTGGAAAAAGAAACTGAAAATTCACAGCAAAGTGAATAATTTTGACTGTAATTGTATGTACTTATCATAGTCATTAAAAAAAGTGGGGTGCATTTCCCAAGCAACGACATAACTTGCGGCTAAACTATCATAGTATGATGCATCATTTGGGAAAAAAACGATGTAGTGATGAGTGTTTCCCAAAACTAGTTTCTTTGTCATAGATCCATCATTTTATATATAGGGAAAGGATCGACATAGGACCTCAAGCCGGGAATCAAGCTCAGGTCATCGTGAGCACCATGGTGTTATATGTCAGCGCACTTAACCACTAGGCTGTTGGCACCAACAGCAGATCTGTCATTTGAACCACGTTTCGACCACCGTCATTTAAACTGGCAGAAATAACAACGTCTTTTTGTGCAAATTATATTGTTTTACACATAGACGCATTAAAAAAAATCCAGTATTAGTTTTGGTAAAAACATGCACTCGTTTTCCATATTAATTAAAATATATGTAAATAGCACATATAGGGCCTGTGTTTCTGTTACAAATATTTGTAATTATTAGTAATATTATTATTGTAATTATTATTATTATTATTATTATTAAGTAGGATAGTTTATTTATTTTTATTTATTCTTGAGGTTCTCAAGGTGAATGCGTACCTTGGCTCTAAGGGTCAAACAACAAAAAATAAGGTCAAGAATCTTGGTGTGACTCTGGAGTCAGATCTGAGTTTCAATAGTCAAGTCAAAGCAGTTAGTAAATCAGCATACTATCATCTCAAAGGCATTGCAGGAATCAGATGCTTTGTTTCCAGTGAAGACTTAGAGAAACTTGTTCATGCCTTTATCAGCAGCAGGGTGGATTACTGTAACGGCCTCCTCACTGGCCTTCCCAAAAAGACAGTCAGACAGTTATAGCTCATCCAGAACGCTGCGGCCAGAATTCTGACCAGAAGCAGGAAATCAGAGCACATCACACCTGTTCTCAGGTCTTTACACTGGCTCCCAGTTACATTCAGAATAGATTTTAAAGTATTATTACTGGTCTATAAATCACTAAATGGCCTAGGACCTCAATACATTACAGATATGCTCACTGAATACAGACCTCAGATCACTCAGATCTTTAGGATCAAATAAACTAGAAATTCCAAGAGTTCAGTCAAAGCAGGGTGAATCTGCCTTCAGCTTCTAACAGCGCCCCCTGCTGCTGGAATCAGCTTCCAGAAATGATCAGATGTGCTCCAACATTAGGCACGTTCAAATCAAGACTGAAAACACATCTGTTTAGCTGTGCCTTTACTGAATGAGCACTGTGCTACGTCCAACAGATCGCACTATTATGTTTTTCTCTTCTTTTTAATTCTTTTATAACACATTTTATCTGTTTTTATGCTTATTTATTTTATTTTTTTAATCATTTTTATTATTTGTTTTTATTTCTCTTATACTTGTTTCTTTTATTCCTGTTTGTGTAAAGCACTTTGAATTGCCACTGTGTATGAAATGTGCTATAGAAATAAACTTGCCTTGCCTTATTGTAAGAGTCTACATTTACAATTTGACACATTCAAGCCACAAAAATGTTCTAACCAGCAGGCCCATGTCACATACAGTACAGATACTTAATAAATAACCTACTATAAATTAAAAACATTAACATATATGCTATATATTTTCGTTTTCACAAGCTTTAAAGACGTAACATAAATTCCGCTTTTAAATAACAGGTCACCTAAAGCTTTCATCATGAGCCATGGCTGTGTTCAAATTGGCATAAATATTTTCAAAGTGCACTGCGAAGGGAGCACAATTGTCAATATAAAGATCACTAAAACTGAACTGTAAAAATACTTTGAAAGCAAATTACACTCAATGTGATGACCTTAATGCTTATTTTTAAATCATTCTGAGTTTAAATGTCGGAATGTTCTAAATGAATAGGGCATAAGGGGGATAAGTGTGAATAGAACACAGCCAGGAACTATGCTTCTAACTACAGCTCCAGAGGTGTAGTTGCAAGCGTACAAGTTTGCGATGCAGTTTGCGAATGTTCGCTGGAACGATGGATTTGGGAAACGCCAAATCAACAAACTATGTTTGTAATGACGGAACTTTCGACCTTAGTTGTCTGACAATGGTTTTCAAAAACGCACCCCTGGCCTCTCCCCAGAGATCCCTCAGGTCCTCTGCTCAGCTCCTAAGTGTTCCTAAATCCCTCTTGAAAACAAAAGGAGACAGAGGTTTTCCAGTACATGCTCCAAAACTTTGGAACACATTACTTCTAGAAATTAGAGCCTCATCTACATTGTGTGTTTTTTTTTAATCAGTCAAAACCTACCTCTTCTCTCCGGCCTATTGATATAAATTAGTTTATTTTCTTATTAGGACTGATTATATAGATTTTTTTAAATTAATTTTTAGTTTATATATTAGTTTGTATATTTATATAGTCAGCTGGAAGGGCATCCACTGTGTAAAACATATGCTGGATAAGTTGGCGGTTCATTCCGCTGTGGCGACCCCTGACTAATAAAGGGACTAAGACGAAAAGAAACTGAATGGATGAATGAAATTTTTATATTATCTTGTCTTTCCAACTGTTTATTATTGTTGCCATGTTGGTCACCACTTTGGTCAACATTCATATTGTTTTAAGGTGCTACATAAATACGGTTGACCTTGACCTCCAGAAGAAAATACTGTGAAAAAATCCTTGCTCAACTTTATGTACTTATCATAGGGAATAATAACTAGGTAACATTAGGCTATACTATGCTTGAAGCCGTGTAATAATGTTATATATAACTTACGTCAGTACATACATTACATTAAGAACAAGTACTGTAAAATAAAGTGCAAACAAAAAAAATACATCAAGCTAAGTTGATGTTAATCTTACAGCATGATGCTGAAAATCAAACTGTTTATAATGGATGAATATACACAAGACCTTAAACTTATTCAGAATAAACGGTTTTAACCAATATATATCTAATATTGATATACAGATGAAGTCAGAATTATTAGCCCCCTTTCAATTCTTCCAAAAATTTCCCAAATGATGTTGAACAGATTCAGGAAATTTTCACAGTATTTCCTATAATATTTTTTCTTCTGGAGAAAGTTTTATTTCGGCTAGAATAAAAACAGTTTTAATTATATTAAATCATTTAAAGCTCAATATTATTAGCCCCCTTAAGCAATTTTTGTTTTGTATTGTCCACAGGACAAACCACTGTTATACAATGACTTGCCTAATTACCCTAATTACCCTAGTTAAGCCTTTAAATGTCACTTTAAGCTGAATACTAGTGTCTTAAAAATATCTAGTCTAATATTATTTACTGTCATCATGACAAAGAGAAAGTAAATCAGTTATTAGAGATGAGTTATTAAAACTATTATGATTAGAAATGTGTTGAAGAAATCTGCTCTCTGTTAAACAGAAACTGGGGGAAAATATACAGAAGGTTTATCTCTGTATATGGTCACACTTTTATTTTGATGGTCCATTTGAGTATTAGTAGACTGTCTGCTTAACACAGACATTCAACAGACATTTAACTCACTATAAGAAACTTTGCAAGTACATGTCAACTTACACTAACCCCAACCTAACAGTCTACTTATAATCTAATGAGAATAGTTGACATGTAGATGCAATGTAACTTAAATTCATCAAACAGACCATCAAAATAAAGTGTGGCCCTGTATATTTATCTAAATTTGACCAATCAGATGGGGCCTTACTATCTTTAGCATTTTAAAATTTGTCCAATACAGGTAAATATGATAAATAAGTTAAGGTGTCAGTATATACTACCCAAGTTTGATTGCAATAAACTTTTTTGTATAACAAGAATTGTATAGAATTATATTAAAACATGCTCTAGAATTTGTAAAATTACAGCTGCATATAAAATATTTACCTGCAATGTCTGGCCTTTATTCTCTCAACATTCCAATAATTAGTTTGGACAAATGAAACAGTTAAAATATGAATATAAAAGAGTTTTACTTTCCATTTTCTGTGATCTTTTCCCAATTAATTTTCCAACACTTTGTTTGTAGACAACAGCTCTGGATATGGCTGGCCAGAAGGGGAATTTGTAAGTACAAAGATTGCCTTTTTAAAACACATACACACAAAGTTCAAAAGTGTGGGAACTGTGTTCTTATCTTACTTCCTGTTGCTCATATCAAATGTAGTATCACTTCCCTTACAATAGTGAATTACTGCTGTTTTTTTATACGTCATCCTGATGGTCAAACCAGACTGCGGTTGCAGTGGTTTGTCTGATTCTGGTTTTGCTTTATTTTAGTGACAAAATTAATGAGTAACCAAATTTAAGACATTGTAAACACTTACATAAAAATCATACTAATGGTTGTTGTCTTGTTTCTAGTCTAAATATCTAAAAATTCTAAAAGCAAGAAGCGTTTTTTAAAGGCTACCTATTTTACCACTTTTTTTAAGATTTAAAACCAAGTACATTTTTTTTACAGTTATTCCTATAATTTTTTTTCTGGCGAAAATTATATTACATTTTGGCAGTAAAAAAAGATTTTCAATGTTACATCAATATTTTTATTATTTCTTCTTCTTCTTATTGTTTTGTTATTATATTATTATTATTATAATTATTATTTTATTATTATTATTATTATTATTTTATTATTATTTTTATTATTATTATTATTTTATTATTATTATTTTATTATTATTATTATTGTTTTATTATTATTATTATTATTATTTTATTATTATTATTATTATTGTATTATTATTATTATCATTATTATTATTATTATTATTAAAAAATATTATTATTTTATTATTATTATTATTATTTTATTATTATTATTTTATTATTATTATTTTATTATTATTATTATTGTTATTATTATTTTATTTTATTTTATTATTATTATTTTATTATTATTATTATTATTGTTATTATTATTATTATTATTATTATTATTTTATTTTATTTTATTATTATTATTATTATTATTATTATTATTATTATTATTATTATTATTATTATTTATTATTATTATTATTATTATTATTTATTATTATTATTATTATTATTATTGTTATTTTATTATTATTATTATTATTATTATTATTATTATTATTATTATTATTATTATTACTATTATTATTATTATTATTATTATTATTACTATTATTATTATTATTATTATTAGCCCCCTTAAGAATTTATTTTTTTAAATTTTTATTTATTTTTATTTTTCAAACAAACCACTGTTCTACAATAACTTGCCTAATTACACTAGCTTGCCTAGTTAACCAAATTAACCTTCACTGCAAAAATGCTGTAAAGAGTACAGTATTAATAGCAATTTTGGTTGCCAGCAATACTGTAAAATGCAATGCAAAAAAAAAATGCAAAGTCTGAGGGCCTCGGAAAGAGTAATAATTAGCGTAGCTGCTGTTCATAGTGTGTATAAACGAGATGCTAAAACCTGTGTGGAGCACATTCATGCATCATACCACTAAGTGATGCATTGAGTGTATGCTTTACTAAACAGATAAGTCTTTAATCTAGTTTTGAACTGTGAAAGTGTGTCTGAGCCTCGGACGTATAACCACTGTTCTACAATAAC